>NC_061099.1:46121183-46138683 GCF_015104395.2 Macrobrachium nipponense | reverse complement strand
TCTTCTTCTTGTGGTTTCAATAAAGGAAGACGAGGTTCGTGAACTGAAGCTGATGTAACGGGTAAGTTCGGAAATAGCTTCCCTTGAATGTGAAATATTTCCCCTGGGTATATTATATATACATTGGAATTATATCTTGTAAGTATATTCATTGTCATTTTTATCAATTTATCGTAGGTTATTGGGCTCCACGACTACAAAAGGCACTGGATTCGGAAAGTTTGTAATGAAAAGTCAGTGGTTAAGATAGAAAAAAATCACTTTAGTATTATTTGGGGAATTTCTAAATAGTTTTGCCTTGAATGTGATTTTTTTATAGATGCTTAGCAATTGTTTGGTGTAATTTTATTCATTGCAATTTTCTGTAGGTTATTTGGCATCACGAGTACGAGGGGTACTGGCGCCGTGAAAACTCATGAAATATAAATGGGTTACATTGTATTCCTCTACGTTAATATTATGCACGCGCATGGAATCTGATCTTACGTAATTTGCTTACATTTTTTTTTTACCAATTTTGCTAATTGGACAAATTGTAATGATACATTGGTCCCCGGGACATAGTAAAATGAATATTATAGATGACAGCATGATGAAAATAAGTTCCAGATATGTTAGATAATTGGAATACGAGAGGCCCTGATTGATATTGCACAAATATAAAGAAAGCTTCGTAGCTGTTCTGTTTTCAGAATTCCTTATGATATAATTGAAATGTTTTGGTTATGGTCGGTTTGTGTTGTAAACGGTGTCCTTTCCTGTTTATTATCTTTGACAACAATTGATTAATACGAATTACAAAGAGGGGATAAGTCAAAGAAACCTTACCAATTCTCATTGGACTTCCTAATAGGTTTACTGAAGCTTACTGTAAAAACGCTTATTATAATATTTCGTAATATTAGCCACAGTAATTGGCATCAAATGAATCATAATATTTTCCCTTATGAAAAATATCCTGATTAATATTATGATAAATTCCTTAATTATGATTAATTCCTAAATTGTTATATTTATGTTTCCAATGTAGGAAGCAAGGATTCCATTTTTTTTCAAATTTTATGTAACTTTTTTTTTTTTTAATTAATCCATTCAATTCCATCCAGGGTATGAAGGACTTTTTTTTTCAAATTTAATCCATTTAATTTCATGCAGGCTATGAGATCCCTCATTCATTCACAGTTTAAGGTCCATTAAGTCCACTAATGGCTAAGTCCTGCTGAGTAGTCCTTTCCAGAAGGCTTTTGCGCAGTGCTTCTTTAACTCGAGCTCCTTCATAATAGCGCTTTTTCTTGCCACTCCTTCACTAAGACAATTAAGTCTAAAGCTTCTTTTTCTTGGCTCTTCCTTCAAGGTGGTGAGGTATCCATGGAGGGGTTATATATATATATATATATATATATATATATATATATATATATATATATAATATATATATATATATATATATATATATATAGTATATATATATATAATATTATATATATATAGATATATATATATATATATATATATATATATATATATTATATATATATAGATATATATATATATGATATATATATATATATAGAATATATATATATATATATATATATATATATATATATACATATATATAATATATATATATAATATAATATAATATAGATATAATATATATATATATATATATATATATATATATATATAATATATATATATATATATATATATATATATAGAATATATTATATATATATATATATATCTATATATTATATATATTATATATATATATATATATATATATATATATATATATATATAATATATATATATATATATATATATATATATATATGTATGTATGTATGTATATGTATGTGTGTGTATATGTGTATATACATCATAGAAGTATGGAGACAGGATAATTATTTCCCTCCAGCTATAATGTTTTGCAATAGATCCCTTAATAAGCTACTTGATCTGAAATTCAATCCACCCCCAATAGTCCATAGTGTCCCCAAGCTCCGTAGTGTTTGCCAGATTTCCCTTTCTCCATAATAATAAATTTAGTAAAAAATGCATCAACCTATTCAATGAGCAATTGCCTGCCCTTAATTTAAAACTAATTCCCATAAACCCCCGAACTATCGGGTCACTCTTCCAAGCCAAGGATAAGATCAGCCCCCGGTTTGCCTCCGGTGTCGTTTATAAGTATAATTGTCCCAGATGTGATCTCGGCACTTACATCGTTTGCACCAGGAGGTGCTACTAAAAGTCCGAATTTCCTCTCATCAAGGAATTAGCTATAGAACGGGTTGTCGACTATCAAATCCAGAACAATCTAACATAAGAAATCACAGTAAAAGTTGCAAAACACACTTAGATGCCAGTCATTTTAATATTGTAGGAAGAACCCGTCATATAGACGAACTAACCACCCTTGAATCAATAATGATTAAGCTAACTGTACCTTCTCTTAACCACCAGTCGTCTTCCACCCAAGTCTCCTCTTTTCAAACAAGTTTTATTGAAAGATATTGCTGCATCAGCTGCATTCAACTTGTAAATAGTCTTCTCTATTTTTCTAATAATAGCTTTCTCTCTGTTACTTACAACTGGCGAGTATTGCGCCGATATTACTCATCAGGAGGAGTCAATTTCGGGGATATTGCTTAAAATTTATTTATTTGTCACAGTAAATGAACAAATCAAAATATAAGTCGGTCTAGTGGCCAACGTTTCTCTCGGTATTATCCGAGCATGATCACGGCAGTGGGTCGGAGTAGACTGTAGGTGTTGTCAAGATCTACTCAATATATAGCGGCAGGTCAGCAGGGGGTCAACCGCGAGCTGCCAATTGAAAAACGCAGCTCGCGGTAGACCCCCTGCTGACCTGCCGCTATATATGAGTAGATCTTGACAACACCTACAGTCTACTCCGACCCACTGCCGTGATCATGCTCGATGATACCGAGAGAAACGAAATTGGGCCACTAGATCGACTTATATTTTGATTTGTTCATTTACTGTGACAAATAAATAAATTTTAAGCAATATCACCGAAATTGACTGCTCCTCTGATGAGTAATATCGGTGCAATACTCACCAGTTGTAGTAACAGAGAGAAAGCTATTATTAGAAAAAACAGAGAAGACTATGTACAAGTTGAATGCAGCTGATGCAGCAATATCTTTCAATAAAACTTATTATTTATTATTATTATTATTATTATTATTATTATTATTCTTATTATTATTATTATTATTATTATTAAAAATTCCTCATAGTAGCACGAGTCTTCAAATGGAGAAACAAATCCACAGTTATGTAAATGTACATATATTTAAGTTTAAAACAGAAAAGATAGCTTTCGGGAATCTGTACGGTTCCCCTTATCAATCTGACACGTTGATATAACTTTACAGCGAAGTTAACGAAGCAGGAGTAAAAAATAAGTGACTTGTTATTAAAAACAATGGAAACCGGTCGTCCAGTATAAATCAGGCAATGCCGTCGTTTTCTGATGAAAGCCCCGCCAGTCGTCTGGAACGTCGAATTGGTCCTTCCCGCCCAGTGCGGTCGTTCTGATGGTCCTCTTCAAACAGCATAGGCGCCGGCAGCATCGGTTTACTGGAGGTAGCCGAGTTACCTGAACGGGAGAAAGAGAGGCAACCGCAGCATCAGATGTGGCTAAAGAGACAACACTCTCATAATGTTCTTTATTCTTAAAGCCTTTAATATATTTCTTGGAAATAAGGTTGTTAGTGAATTTATCTTCCTGTGTGAAAGATTTATTGCCTTCCATGGAAAAACCACTGTCTATCGCCGCACCCTCCACTAGCCTTCTTATACCAACTTCTTTACTTCTGAAAATTACTTTAGAATCTTCCCAATTTATGCGGTGATCGAGCTTAAGACTGTGACTAACTAATACATTGTTTTCCGCATGTAACTGGTAAGCTCTTTTGTGTTCCCCGATTCTAGTGGGCAGCCCTCTACCACTTTCACCGAAATATTTAGTCACATTCTGAACAGGGAATTTCGTAAACACCAACTTGTTTGTGATTCGTTGTGCTATTATTATGTATAAGAAGTCTCTTAATAGTGTTATTATAATTAAAGACTATATTTATTTTATCATTGTGATTTTTGTTAACAGTTTTCCTTATTCTGTTTAGGTGAGGATTAAAAGGGAGTGCAAGACAATTCGTAAACTTCTTTTTGTCATTTACTTTTGATGAATCTATGTAGAATATTCTTCATTGACAGAGAACTTAAACACATTGAAGATGTTTTCAAAAAACTTTGTTACCCTTCCTATTTTATTAATAATGCCTTTAAAAAAGCCAGAAGAATATTCTACACAGATTCATCAAAAGTAAATGACAAAAAGAAGTTTACGAATTGTCTTGCACTCCCGAAAGCTATCTTTTCTGTTTTAAACTAAAATATATGTAAATTTACATAACTGTGGATTTGTTTCTCCATTATTATTATTATTATTATTATTATTATTACATATTTTTCTATTATTATTATTATTTTTTTCATTAATTTGTTTCTCTGTATTCGCTCCTAGCCTTTCACTGTTATTCTGTGCTTCTGTGTTTTACTCTGTTTTTATTCTTAATTTATTAAAAAGGTTTTTGATTTTGGTGTTGGTAAACATTGTGTGTATCTTTTTACTTATACGCAATTGATGTGTAGTCTCTCCAGCCTGGAAAATGTATCAAGCTGATACGAAATGTCGGCGCTAATAAATGGATGAAAGACAGAACTCGTCTCCCTACTCCGATATGTTTATATACATCTGCTTGCTGTATGGACATTTTGTAAACTGACCAACGATAATTTTGTAAACTGACCAAAATCTTGGTCGTTTTGCAAAATATTGAGAAAATTTGAGGTAATTTTGTAATGTGACCACGAATTTGGTCCTTTTGCATAATGGCCGGCAATTTTGTAAAATGACCGTAACATATATATATATATATATATATATATATATATATATATATATATATATATATAAAGGTTTTTTTGCCACGAAGGAAAAAAATGAAAAAACGAGTTGGCCGAGTACTTTCGGTCCTATTCGGACCCTTTACTGAGGCATACTTGGTTTTACAACAGAACAATCCATTAGTCAAAAGAAGGCTTAATATACAAACTGACACCACCAAATTAGCCATAAGGGCGATTTTCACTCTACAGAGAGGAGGAGGAGTCATAGGCTAGCCACACCTTGAAGGATACCCGCGGTACACAAGTGATTCTTCCAGAAAAACAGTACATTTTGAAAACAACACGGGAGCATATACAATTTAATATCGTGAATTTTACAAAAATTTTCCCAACAAAAAATTATTATTAATGAAAAGACGAAAGAAAATATAAATATATATATATATATATCGAGCAAGAGAAAGAGGGAGAGAAAATATCGAACCAGAGAGAGAGAGAGAGAGAGAGAGAGAGAGAGAGAGAGAGAGAGAGAAAGACAGAGAGAGAGAGAGAGAGAGAGAGAGAGAGAGAGATAGAGAGAGAGAGAAATAAGAGAGAGAGAGAGAAGGAGAGAAGAAAAATAACATATACTACATGTGGGACTAATTTATTAGTTGTTCAGTTATTTTGAGGTCCTTCATAAACATCTTACAAATATATGGGTCCAAATGGGTACATTCCCAGACTAAGATTTAGGTTGTTTTATTAGTGATTTGTATAATTGCCGATTCCAGTAAATTTCTTGAAACATAATCATTAGATCTAGCAATTACCGAGGCATCACCCCAATTAATACAATGAGATTTTTCACTCAGATGGATAAACAGTGCATTTGAAGTCTGGCTGTTCTAACTGAATACATATGCTGCTTAACCCGAACACATAAATTTTTACTAGACTGACCAACGTAAAACGATGGGCAATCCTTACAAGGAATTTTGTAAATGATGTTGTTATTTGTTACGGGACTATTCTTAATTAGCATATCTTTAATGGTATTGTTATAAGAGAACACTACATTAACATTAAATGATTTAAATATTGATTTTATGGTTTCAAATCCACGAAAATAAGGTAAGCTAAGTACATTTTTAGGGATTTCTTTTTCATTAATAGCAACATTATAAAACTTTTTATGAGCTTTTTGATAACATAAATCAATTAAATGAGGTGGGTAGCAGAGATCGTTTCCTATCTTTTTTATGTATTCTATTTCTTGGTCCAGGTATTGTGGACTCGTGATACGCAAAGCACGTAGGAACATAGAAGAAAAAATTGAAATTTTAATATTAAGATGGTGGCCAGAATAAAAATGTACATATGTTAAATTATTTGTGGGTTTTCTATAAATACTGAATTTGCATTGGAAAGATTCTCTATGTATTAATACATCTAGGAAAGGGATGACATTGTTATTTTCAATTTCAACAGTGAATTTTATGGATGGCACTAAATTATTCATTAGACAGTAAATCATTTACATCGATACCACTAGGTAAGACTACTAAGATATCATCGACATATCGGTACCATTTTAAGGGGATAAGTGTGATATCGGGAGGTGTTGTCTCTCAAAAAATTCCATATATAAGTTTGAAAGGAGAGGTGATAAAGGGTTACCATGGCCATACCAAATATTTGTTGGTAATATTCTCCATTAAAAAATAAATCTGCAATCACAAATACATAACTTAATTAAGGAAATTATGTGACTAACGGACATAGGCAATTCATGCAGTACAAGTTAATTACTTAAATATTCTAGCACAGAGTCAATAGGGACTTTTGTAAACAAAGAACATACATCAAAACTGACAAAAATATCGCTAGGGTTTAGTACAATGTTATTTAATTTTTCTACAAGATCAAGAGAATTCCGGATGTGTGAATTAGATACAGTTCCTAGTAGCGGGGATCAACAGTTTAGTAAGATATTTAGATAGTTTATAAGCAATTGACCCTACAGTACTAATAATTGGGCGCATAGGTTTGTTTTCCTTATGAGTTTTGACTAGGCCATATAAATAAGGTAATGAGGGACACTTTACAGTTAACTGACACAAAAGTTCTTTTTTATCTTTAAGAATTTGTTTGATATTGATATTAAAGTTTTTTATTACTTGGTCCAACGGATTTTTTGCAAGTTTTTTGTAAGTTTATTTCATCCTCAAGTAAAGTATGCATGCGTGATATGTAGTCAGTTTTGTCAAGAACCACTAAACTATTGGATTTATCAGCCTTGGTAATGTGTAAGCTATTATCATTCTTCAATTCTTTTAAACTTTTCCTGTAGCGAGCGGGGAAGTTATCTTCATGGTAGGCATGCGTAGCACTATATGTCATGCCTTTGATAAAAGTCTATATGATTTTGTGGTAGATCACAGTATTTTTCAAACTTATATAAAGATGTCGCTATTGATAAAGCTGAGGGTTTGTTACAAATGAAGAAAGACAGCCCAAAAGTGCCTAATGCGCGCACTGCATTATCACTTATTTGTTTGCTCGATAAATTCACCACACAATCACTTCTAGCATTTTTGGTCCAATCACTGGCGTTGATAAGGTTGTTTAATTTTCTTTCCAGTTTTCTAATCAAAGTGTCTGTAGTTCTACGAAGTTTTCCATAAATTTCTTGCCTTAATGCGTGTTTCCAATCAGCGGGAATTGAATAGTTGAAGTTACGTCGGGCTTTTTCCAGTTCTTTAAATTTCTCCTTTTCCTCCATTTTCGCGGCAGCAATGTGACGTTTTAATATGAGTGATGAAAACTCATTAAAAGGATGTTGATCGTATCTTCTTATGCGGTATGGTTAGCAAGATTTGGGTAACCTACTTGTTCCGCCAGGCATTTTTTCAGGAATTTCAGGTGAATTCTGGTAGAGTGGCGCTGCTTGAAAGTACTTGGAGAAAGAGGTGACGAAACAGCTCAACAGTGGGAACAGGAAAGCAAAAGTAAACGTGGCCCTCATGATGAATAACTTGATCACGAAGTATATAAAACGTGATGCTATGTATAAATAAAGGTTTTTTTGCCACGAAGGAAAAAAATGAAAACGAGTTGGCCGAGTACTTCGGTCCTATTCGGACCCTTTACTGAGGGATACTGGTTTTACAAAGAACACCATAGTCAAAGTTATTCATCATGAGGCCACGTTTACTTTTGCTTTCCTGTTCCCACTGTTGAGCTGTTTCGTCACCTCTTTCTCCAAGTCTTTACAAGCAGCGCACTCTACCAGAATTCACCTGAAATTCCTGAAAAAATGCCTGGCGGAACAAGTGTTACCCAAATCATTGCTACCATACCGCATAAGAAGATACGATCAACATCCTTTTAATGAGTTTTCCATCATCATATTAAAACGTCACATTGCTGCCGCGAAAATGGAGGAAAAGGAGAAATTTAAAGAACTGGAAAAAGCCCGACGTAACTTCAACTATTCGATTCCCGCGGATTGGAAACACGCATTAAGGCAAGAAATTTATGGAAAACTTCGTAGAACTACAGACACTTTGATTAGAAAACTGGAAAGAAAATTAAACAAAAAACTTATCAACGCCAGTGATTGGACCAAAAATGCTAGAAGTGATTGTGTGGTGAATTTATCGAGCAAACAAATAAGTGATAATGCAGTGCGCGCATTAGGCTTTGGGCTGTCTTTCTTCATTTGTAACAAACCCTCAGCTTTATCAATAGCGACATCTTTATATAAGTTTGAAAAATACTGTGATCTACCACAAAATCATATAGACATTATCAAAGGCATGACATATAGTGCTACGCATGCCTATCATGAAGATAACTTCCCCGCTCGCTACAGGAAAAGTTTAAAAGAATTGAAGAATGATAATAGCTTACACATTACCAAGGCTGATAAATCCAATAGTTTAGTGGTTCTTGACAAAACTGACTACATATCACGCATGCATACTTTACTTGAGGATGAAATAACTTACAAAAAAAAACTTGAAAACAAAAAATCCGTTGGACCAAGTAATAAAAAACTTTAATATCAATATCAAACAAATTCTTAAAGATAAAAAAGAACTTTTGTGTCAGTTAACTTGTAAAGTGTCCCTCATTACCTTATTATATGGCCTAGTCAAAACTCATAAGGAAAACAAACCTATGCGCCCATTATTAGTACTGTAGGGTCAATTGCTTATAAACTATCTAAATATCTTACTAAACGTGTTATCCCGCTACTAGGAAATCTATCTAATTCACACATCCGGAATTCTCTTGATCTTGTAGAAAAATTAAATAACATTGTACTAAACCCTAGCGATATTTTTGTCAGTTTTGATGTATGTTCTTTGTTTACAAAAGTCCCTATTGACTCTGTGCTAGAATATTTAAGTAATGAGCTTGTACTGCATGAATTGCCTATGTCCGTTAGTCACATAATTTCCTTAATTAAGTTATGTATTTGTGATTGCAGATTTATTTTTAATGGAGAATATTACCAACAAATATTTGGTATGGCCATGGGTAACCCTTTATCACCTCTCCTTTCAAACTATATATGGAATTTTTTGAGAGACAACACCTCCCGAATATCACACTTATCCCCTTAAAATGTACCGATATGTCGATGAATATCTTAGTAGTCTTACCTAGTGGTATCGAGTAAATGATTTACTGTCTAAATTGAATAATTTAGTGCCATCCATAAAATTCACTGTTGAAAATGAAAATAACAATGTCATCCCTTTCCTAGATGTATTAATACATAGAGAATCTTTCCAATGCAAATTCAGTATTTATAGAAAACCCACAAATAATTTAACATATGTACATTTTTATTCAGGCAGCATCTTAATAATTAAAATTTCAATTTTTTCTTCTATGTTCCTACGTACTTTGCGTATCACGAGTCCACAATACCTGGACCAAGAAATAGAATACATAAAAAAGATAGGAAACGATCTCTGCTACCCACCTCATTTAATTGATTTATGTTATCAAAAAGCTCATAAAAAGTTTTATAATGTTGCTATTAATGAAAAAGAAATCCCTAAAAATGTACTTAGCTTACCTTATTTTCGTGGATTTGAAACCATAAAATCAATATTTAAATCATTTAATGTTAATGTAGTGTTCTCTTATAACAATACCATTAAAGATATGCTAATTAAGAATAGTCCGTAACAAATAACAACATCATTTACAAAATTCCTTGTAAGGATTGCCCATCGTTTTACGTTGGTCAGTCTAGTAAAAATTTATGTGTTCGGGTTAAGCAGCATATGTATTCAGTTAAAACAGCCCAGACTTCAAATGCACTGTTTATCAATCTGAGTGAAAAATCTCATTGTATTAATTGGGGTGATGCCTCGGTAATTGCTAGATCTAATGATTATGTTTCAAGAAATTTACTGGAATCGGCAATTATACAAATCACTAATAAAAACAACCTAAATCTTAGTCTGGGAATGTACCATTTGGACCCATATATTTGTAAGATGTTTTAGAGGGACCTCAAATAAATGAACAACTAATAAATTAGTCCCACATGTATATAGTTATTAATTCTCTCTCTCTCTCTCTCTCTCTCTCTCTGTCTTTCTCTCTCTCTCTCCCTCTCTCTCTCTCTCTCTCTCTCTCTCTCTCTCTCTCTCTCTCTGGTTCGATATTTTCTCTCCCTCTTTCTCTTGCTCGATATATATATATATATTTATATTTTCTTTCGTCTTTTCATTAATAATAATTTTTTGTTGGGAAAATTTGTGTAAAATTCATGATATTAAATTGTATATGCTCCCGTGTTGTTTTCAAAATGTACTGTTTTTCTGGAAGAATCACTTGTGTACCGCGGGTATCCTTCAAGGTGTGGCTAGCCTATGACTCCTCCTCCTCTCTGTAGAGTGAAAATCGCCCTTATGGCTAATTGGTAGTGTCAGTTTGTATATTAAGCCTTCTTTTGACTATGGTGTTCTTTGTAAAACCAGTATGCCTCAGTAAAGGGTCCGAATAGGACCGAAAGTACTCGGCCAACTCGTTTTTTTCATTTTTTCCTTCGTGGCAAAAAAACCTTTATTTATACATAGCATCACGTTTTATATACTTCGTGATCAAGTTTATTCATATTATATATATATAATTATATATAGATATATATATTATATATATATATATATATATATATGCGTGTGTGTGTATGTGTATACTGCGTGTGTCTGTATCAGCAGTCAACTTGACTGAAAAACATTTCCTTCGATTTATAACGTCCATTTTTACACATATCGTCGAGAAATATTTACCGCACTTTTTAAGAAAATTCATTTAAAATACTCCTTTAACCACCAGTGTCTTACGTGCAACTCCTGGTATCCTTTCCACTTCTCTCATCAGAGCGTTACTGACTTCCATTTGAGCCATTTTGAGCCATTTTGAGAGTCAAACGGAAAGTGAGGAATACTTCATTTAACGCCTCAGATGGAGAGAGAGAGAGAGAGAGAGAGAGAGAGAGAGAGAGAGAGGCGAAAAAGTTCCGATGTTCATTTGTTGAAGATCGGAAGAGGTTTGCTCAGCCGTGTCGTCGGTTCTTCAGTCTTCGGGAGGAAATCTTATCGCCTTCTTTCGCAAAGAAAAAGAAGAAGAAGGAAGAAGAAGAAGAGGAATAGGGAGAGACGAGAAGTTCATTCATTCTCTTCACCTCTTTTTTTTTTTTTTTTTTTTTTTTTTTTTTTTTTTTTTTTTTTCTACGTCCATTTCATATTTTCCCCGATATAAAAATAACAGAAGACAAATTTCCTTCCAGTTTTCAAAAGTTGAATTTACAAATAACAAATTCTGTAACTGTCCTACTTTTATGTGTATGCATACAAACACTGGGAATATCTTGAACGTTCCTTTATCTACAAGATATCGTGATAGAGTTCATTTTAGTGTCTCATGAGAGAAATTCTGCGAGGTGATTTATGTAAAAGCTTCATTTGAACCGGTGTTGTTTATAAAGTATATTATTACCCTAATCCAAGACTTTACAGACAACTAAGTTAAAGCTGGAACCAGCCTCTGCAAAGGAAACAGCTCCTGATTAAATTATGTTCACACACAAGCATAAACACACACACACTCACATATATATACACATACATACATACATACATACATGCGTATATACGTACATACATACATATGGCCATCACGAAACAGTCAATTTTGTAATCTGTGGTTAAAATTGTAAGTCATTTTTCTCTACAGTGGTATAAGAATGCACGCGCATGATTTTTCCAGATTTTATCATATGAAAATAGTAGTTATTTTTATCATTAACATCGTATTATTTGTATTTAATGCCTTACTGGCTGATGACTTCGCTCTCGTGTCTGTGCTGTAGATGGTCGAGATACAATTTATTTTTCGTTAACGTTATATATGTTTATATAAAATATACCTCTTGAAGAGGCCTGGTGGAAGGCGAAATTATCAGGCTACTAGAGTCTTTTATTCTTTCTTTTCTCCTGTGGACTATATTGTATATATATATATATATATATATATATATATATATGTGTGTATATATATATATATATATATATATATATATATATATATATATATGTATATATATATATATATATATATATATATATATATATATATATATATGTATTATATATATATATATATGACTGGTAACAAAAATGTATATATATATATATATATATATATATATATATATATATATATATATATATATATGACTGGTAAAAATGTATATATATATATATATATATATATATATATATATATATATATATATATATATATATATGACTGGTAAAAATATATATATATATATATATATATATATATATATATATATATATATATATATATATATATATATATGACTGGTAAAAATGTTCTGTAACAACAGAATTCCATCTAATAAAAGGAGCCCATAAAAACACCAAAATGTAGAGAGAAAAGTACTATACTTCAGAGACTGCTGTCTCTCTCTTCAGGTATATGAATGAGAAAAGTTTACAGAAAAGGTGGTATTTTTACCAAGAGATCCGTCCACAAGTAAGCCAATTTAGGTCACCCCCGCTGATAATCTTCCTTTAATCTTCTTAAGCGTTGGTTGAATGAAAACCTTGGTCGACGACATCTGAAATCACGCGCCTTTTGAGATGTTTTTCATTACCTGCTTCTCTTTTATTAAGGCAGATTCCATCATTTGACTCTTGTACCGGCAGTTGCTGCTATAAATTACACGTGACAAATTCCAGTTTATTCTATGGTTATGTTCATTTATATGGTTGAAAATAGCTGAGTTCTGTTGTCCATACCTAACTGACTGTTTGTGTTTTGTATTAATCTCTGGGGAAGTGATTTACCTGTAAATCCGATGTAAGATTGGTCACAGTCCTGACATGGGATCTCATAGACCCCAGAGTCTTTGGGAAATGTCTTTTGTTGGACGTTAATCAGGGATTTGGCTAAGGTGGTGTTTGGGTAGGTAAATGCAAAAGGGTTGGTTATTTCCAAGGGTGGTGGGGTTACTCTCTTAATCGTCTCCAGGTGAGGAATTTTTATTTTATTGTTGGGTGTGTCTCTGGTCTTGTCTTTAGGGGGTCGGTAGAAAATTACGTTTGCTTTTTGAATTGCTTTCTCAGTTATATGGTCAGGATACTTTAAAGACGACAGTTGCTTGCGAATAAGCTCAAATTCTTTTTCCAGGAAATCTGGGGAACAAATTCGTAAGGCCCTTAAGAATAGGTTGCTAGCTACACCTATCTTGATAGTAATGTCGTGATAGCTTAAGAAAGTAGTGATAATGAAATGAAAGTGAGAACGTTGGTTTTTCTGTTAATGATGGTAAATTTTGTATTTCTGTCGTGTCTCTGATTATTAAAACATCAAGAAAAGGAATTTTGTTGTCTGTTTCCCATTCAAACAAATTTAAATTGATGCTGGGCAGTAATGCGTTTAATTTTGAGAGGAATTCATTAAAATTACCCCACTTATTATCCCAAAATGTTAGGATATCATCCACGTATCTCATCCACAGCATGTTTTTTGGGTTTTATTGCATTTATTACTGTAGTTTCAAAGTATTCCATGTACAGATTGGCTAAAAACAGGACTTAAAGGACTACCCCATACTACAACCCGAATTTTTGCTTGTAGAATGATTCCCCGAATGAAAATACGTTATTAGATGCACATAGTTCAACTAACTTTATTATTTGTCAAGCGCCAATGGGAAATGATCTGAATAGGGGATAATTTTTTAATTTTATTTCCCTAAAAAAACTGAAGAACTCCTTGTACTGGTACTTTTGTGAATAGGGAGTCTACGTCAAGGCTTAAAAGTTTTATGTTGTGAAGTGGTATATGTGCTTCTCTGAATTTGTGACAAAAATCATCCGAATGTTTAATGTGACTGGGAGAAAAAGTGCCTAAAAAAAGGAGGAAAGAAGGCCGGCTAACCATTTAGAAATTTTTTAATTGAAAGCTCCGGCGCATGAAACGATGGGTCTGAATGGAAGATTGTCTTTGTGAGTTTTGGGAAGGCCATAAAAATAGGGTAATTTAGGATTAATTACTTTAAATTTCTCTAATAGTTCAATACTCTTTTTGTGTTGGCCAATTAATCTTACTTTCCGAAAAAATTCTGTGGGAACGGTTTGGAGGGGATTTTTCGTCAGTTTTTCGTAAGTGTTTGTGTCGCTAAGGAGCTGGTTGATTTTGTCGAGGTAGAAGTCTTTGTCCATTATTACAATTTTGCCGTCTTTGTCGGATCTACTTATTATAACATCTAACTTTTTTAGCGAGTGGATGGCTATCATGAATCTGCGGGAACAGGATATTTCTTATGAAGGTCAGTTAAAGCATTTAGTAACACTCCTTTTAAACATATCTCTTCACGGCTGTAGTTTTTGTCAGATATGAATTTATCAAAAGCCACTATGAAGTCTAGGTTGTTTTTGCGGTCTGGCATAAGGGCAAAGGATAAGCCTAAATTTAAAACTAAATGTTGATTTACAGTAAGGGGGGTGTTGGATAAGTTTAAAACTTTGTCTTGTTGTTCAAGATTATTCCATGCTCTATTGTCTATTAGGTTATTTAACTTGCGTAAAAGTCTGTTGGAATGAGTCACGCTATTATAGGCAGCAATGTCGGAACAGAATGAAATCAGATACCTGTATATGTGGTCCGTAGTGAGGAGGTGAAGATTAGACTGAGTTCCATATATCACTCTGCGTAGCACGAAGATGTCGTTTCTCTTACTGGTGATTCTTTCTTCCAGGAAAATCTTGTGTGATAGAGGGAAGGGGTTTGATTGCAGAGTCCACCTCCCGAATCCGTACATTTTTGGAAGTACTTGTTCTTTGAGGCATTCTTCCAAAAAGTGTTTTTGGTTTTTCAGCCGATGTAGTCTGTTCAGTTCTTTCTCAAACTTGCGGAAAAACTGGCTTGACTTCTGGAAGTGAGTGAAGAATCGTGGAAAGGCGGTTGAATTCAATAATGGGCTGACAATGACTGGTAAAAATGTTCTGTAACAACAGAATTCCATCTAATAAAAGGAGCCCTTAAAAACACCAAATTGTAGAGAGAAAAGTACTATATTTCAGAGACTGCTGTCTCTCTCTTCAGGTATATGAATGAGAAAAGTTTACAGAAAAGGTGGTATTTATACCAAGAGATCCGTCCACAAGTAAGCCAATTTAGGTCACCCCCGCTGATAATCTTCCTTTAATCTTCTCACTTTCATATATTCACTACTTTAGCTATCACGACATTACTATCAAGATAGGCGTAGCTAGCAACCTATTCTTAAGAGCCTTACGAATTTGTTCCCCAGATTTCCTGGAAAAAGAATTTGAACTAATTCGCAAGCAACTGTTGTCTTTAAAGTATCCTGACCATATAATTGAGAAAGCAATTAAAAAAGCAAACGTAATTTTCTACCGACCCCCTAAAGACAAGACCAGAGACACACCCAACAATAAAATAAAAATTCCTCACCTGGAGACGATTAAGAGAGTAACCCACACCCTTGGGAAATCCAACCCTTTTGCATTTACCTACCCAAACACCTTAGCCAAATCCCTGATTAACGTCCAACAAAAGATATCTCCCAAACACTCAGGGGTCTATGAGATCCCATGGCAGGACTGTGACCAATCTTACATCGGATTTACAGGTAAATCACTTCCCCAGAGATTAATACAACACAAACGGTCAGTTAGGTATGGACAACAGAACTCAGCTATTTTCAACCATATAAATGAACATAACCATAGAATAAACTGGAATTTGTCACGTGTAATTTATAGCAGCAACTGCCGGTACAAGAGTCAAATGATGGAATCGGCCTTAATAAAAGAGAATCAGTAATAACATCTCAAAAGGCGTGTGGATTTCAGATGTCGTCGACCAAGTTTTCATTCACCAACGCTTAAGAAGATTAAAGGAAGATTATCAGCGCTGGGGGTGACCTAAATTGGCTTACTTGTGGACGGATCTCTTGGTATAAATACCACCTTTTCTGTAAACTTTTCTCATTCATATACCTGAAGAGAGAGACAGCAGTCTCTGAAATATAGTACTTTTCTCTCTACATTTTGGTGTTTTTATGGGCTCCTTTTATTAGATATATTATATATATATAATATATATATATATATATATATATATAATATATATATAATATATATATATATTATATATATATATATGTATTATTATATATATATATGGATGGCGATTATCATAATATAAAAAGGACAGAATCAAACGCAATTATTATAAATTCAGGCATCCAGTAAAACTATAGCAATTTAAATGACTGAAATCAAATTAAATGCAACGAAGCAAGCACGCATTCATGCAAGCTGCTTTCATGCACAGGATTAAATGTCTCGGTTCCATTGAAAAGGCCACGAAAACCCGCAAAGTTTATCCAGCAGTCGGAGAGTGAAAGTAATTAACTCCCACAGGTGAACACGTCCCATTGAACATTACGGCTCATTTGCGACATAAGGGAATTAATCGCGCAAATGAAGTAAGGTTCCCCCGATCATTATGGATTGAAGCGATTCGTCTCCCTTCTTTTGGTCAGTGGGTTAGAAAACCCTTCCCTTGGCTTAATGAGTCGTTGTGTCTATTTTAGTAAGGACTCTCTCTCTCTCTCTCTCTCTCTCTCTCTCTCTCTCTCTCTCTCTCTCTCTCTGATCCATCAGGCAAATAGGTTACCAAAGACGACTAGAGAGCCTGAACATGTAAGGCTTAGAAACGACGATTGCGAGGACAACTAATAGAAATATTCAAGATACTGAAAGGCATAACAAAAGTAGACAGTAACCTATTTACATTAAACGAAAACCAGACAAAAAATAATGGAGGGAAACTAGAACTGAAGAGATACAACACATCCCATTGTGGGAACTTCTTTATATACAAGATATGTGACACGTGGAAAAACTAAACCACCCCAGAAGTTGAGAAACAACAACAGTGTGGAAGGGTTTAAAAGAAAGCTAGACAAAAT
>NC_061099.1:46093683-46111183 GCF_015104395.2 Macrobrachium nipponense | reverse complement strand
ATATCAGGTAAAAGAATTTTTTTATTCATTACTATCGAAAATATCAGGTAAAATAATTTTTTATTCATTACTAACGAAAATATCAGGTAAAAGAATTTTTTTTATTCATTACTAACACAAATATGAGGTGAAAGAATTTTTTTTTTTGTTTTTCATTACTAACGAAAATATCAGGTGTCAATAATTTTTTTTTTCATTACTGACGAAAATATCAGGTGAAAGAATTTTTTTTTTCATTACTGACGAAAATATCAGGTGAAAGAATTTTTTATTTATTACAAACGAAAATATCAGGTAAAAGAATTTTATTATTCATTTCTATCGAAAATATTAGGTGAAAGAATTTTTTTATTCATTACTAAGGAATATCAGGCAAAAGAATTTTTTATTATTACAACGAAAATATCAGGGAAAAGAATTTTTTTAAAAGAATTTTACTATCGAAAGTATCAGCTGAAAGAATTTTTTTATTCATCACTAACGAAAATATCAGGTGAAAGAATTTTTTTTCATTACTAAGGAAAATATTAGGTAAAAGATTTTTTTTTTATTCATTTCTAACGAAAATATCAGGTGAAAGAATTTTTTTTCATTACTAACGAAAATATCAGGTGAAAGAATTTTTTTTCATCACTAACGAAAATATCAGGTAAAAGAAGTTTTTTCATTCATTACTAACGAAAATATCAGGCAAAAGAATTTTTTTATTTATTACCAAGGAAATAATCAGGTAAAAGAATTTGTTTATTCATTACTAACGAAAATATCAGGCAAAAGAATTTTTTATTCATCACCAACGAAAATAATAGGTAAAAGAAATTTTTTATTTTTCATTACCCATGAAAATATCAAGTAAAATAATTTCTTTATTCATTACTAACGAAAATATTCAGGTAAAAGAATTTTTTTCAATACCAACGAAAATATCAGGTAAAAGAATTTTTTATTCGTTACAACGAAAATATCCAAAAGCTAAAAGATTTTTTTTATTTCAATTACTAACGAAAATATCAGGTAAAAATAATTTTTTATTTGTTACCAACAAAAATAATCAGGTAAAAAGACTTCATTACCAGCAAAATATCAGGTAAAAGAATTTTTTATTCATTACTAACGAAATATCAGTAAAAGAATTTTTTTTTATTCTTACCAGCAAAATATCAGGTAAGAAAAATTTTTTTTTTTTATTCATTACCGCGAAAATATCAGGGTAAAAGAATTTTTTATTCATTACTAACAAAAATATCAGGCAAAAAGAATTTTTTATTAATTACCAGCGAAAATCTCAGGTAAAAGAATCTTTTTTTATTCATTAACCAGCGAAAATAGCAGGTAAAAGAACTTTTTGTCATTACTAACGAAACAAAATATCAGGGTAAAAGAAGAATTTTTTTTTTTATTCATTACTAACGAAAATATCAGGCAAAAGAGTTTTTTATTTCATTACCAGCGAAAAATATCAGGTAAAAGAATTGTTTTTTATTATTGCTAACGAAAATATCAAGGTAAAAGAACTTTTATTCATTACTAACGAAAATATCAGGTAAAAGAAAAAATATTTTTTTTATTCATTACTAACGAAAATATCAGGTAAAAGAATTTTTTATTCATTACCAGCGAAAATATCAGGCAAAAAGAGAATTTTTTTTATTCATTACCAGCGAAATATCAAGTAACAGAATTGTTTTATTATTACTAACGAAATATCAGGTAAAAGAATTTTTGTTTTTTATTCGTTACCAACGAAAATAAAAAATCAGTAAAAAGATTTTCTTATTCATCACTAACGAAAATATCAGGGAAAAGAATTTTTTATTCGTTACCAACAAAAATATCAGGTAAAAGAATTTTTTTTTATTCATTACCAGCGAAAATATCAGGTAAAGGAATTTTTTATTCATTACATAACGAAAATATCAGGCAAAAGAATATTTTATTAATTACCAGCGAAAATATCAGGGTAAAAGAATCTTTTTTTATTCATTACCAGCGAAAATATCTGGTTAAAACGAATTTGTTATTCATTACTACAAAAATATCATGTAAAATAATTTTTTTTATTCATTACCAGCGAAAATATCAGGTAAAAGAATTTTTTATTCATTACTAACGAAACAAATATCAAGGTAATAGAATCTTTTTTTATTCAACCAACGAAAATATCAGGTAAAAGAATTTTTTATCATCACTAACGAAAATATCAGATAAATCATTACTAACGAAAATATCAGGCAAAAGAATTTTTATTCATTACCAACGAAAATATCAGGTAGAAGATTTTTTTTATTCATTACTAATGAAAATATCTGGTAAAATAATTTTTTATTCATTACCAACGAAAATATCAGGTAAAAGAATTTTTTTATTCATTACTAACAAAATATCAGGTAAAAAGAATTTTTTATTCGTTACCAACGAAAATATCAGGTAAAAGAATTTTTTTATTCATTACTAACGAAAATATCAAGTAAAAGAATTTTTTTATTCATTACTAACACAAAATATGAGGTGAAAGAATTTTTTTTTCATTACTAACGAAAATATCAGGTGGTGAAAATAATTTTTTTTTTCATTACTGACGAAAATATCAGGTGAAAAAGAATTTTTTTATTCATTACTAACGAAAATATCATGCAAAAGAATTTTTTTTTTATTTATTACAAACGAAAATATCAGGTAAAAAGAATTTTATTATTCATTTCTATCGAAAATATTAGGTGAAAGAATTTTTTTATTCATTACTAAGGAATATATCAGGCAAAAGAATTTTTTATTTATTACCAACGAAAATATCAGGTAAAAGAATTTTTTATTTTACTATCGAAAGTATCAGCTGAAAGAATTTTTTATTCATCACTAACGAAAATATCAGGTGAAAGAATTTTTTTTTCATTACTAAGGAAAATATTAGTAAAAGATTTTTTTTATTTTTTTTTATTCATTACTAACGAAAATATCAGGTGAAAGAATTTTTTTTCATTACTAACGAACATATCAGGTGAAAGAATTTTTTTTCATCACTAACGAAAAATATCAGGCAAAAGAATTTTTTCATTCATTACTAACGAAAATATCAGGCAAAAGAATTTTTATTTATTACCAAGGAAAATATCAGGTAAAAGAATTTTTTATTCATTACTAACGAAAATATCAGGCAAAAGAATTTTTTATTCATTACCAACGAAAATAATAGGTAAAAGAATTTTTATTCATTACCCATGAAAATATCAAGTAAAATAATTTCTTTATTCATTACTAACGAAAATATCAGGTAAAAGAATTTTTTTCAATACCAACGAAAATATCAGGTAAAAGAATTTTTTATTCGTTACAAACGAAAATATCCGGTAAAAGATTTTTTTTATTCATTACTAACGAAAATATCAGGTAAAAGAATTTTTTATTTGTTACCAACAAAAATATCAGGTAAAAGAATTTTTTTTTATTGATTACCAGCGAAAATATCAGGTAAAAGAATTTTTTATTCATTACTAACGAAAATATCAGGTAAAAGAATTTTTTTTATTCATTACCAGCAAAAATATCAGGTAAAAATTTTTTTTTTTATTCATTACCAGCGAAAATATCAGGTAAAAGAATTTTTTATTCATTACTAACAAAAATATCAGGCAAAAGAATTTTTTATTAATTACCAGCGAAAATATCAGGTAAAAGAATCTTTTTTTATTCATTACCAGCGAAAATATCAGGTAAAAGAATTTTTTTTCATTACTAACGAAAATATCAGGTAAAAGCAAGCTTTTATTCATTACTAACGAAAATATCAGGCAAAAGAGTTTTTTATTCATTACCAGCGAAAATATCAGGTAAAAGAATTGTTTTTATTTATTGCTAACGAAAATATCAGGTAAAAGAACTTTTTATTCATTACTAACAAAAATATCAGGTAAAAGAATATTTTTTATTCTTACTAACGAAATATCAGGTAAAAGAATTTTTTATTCATTACCAGCGAAAATATCAGGCAAAAAAAGAATTTTTTATTCATTACCAGCGAAAATATCAAGTAACAGAATTGTTTTTATTTATTACTAACGAAAATATCAGGTAAAAGAATTTTTTATTCGTTACCAACGAAAATATCAGGTAAAAGATTTTCTTATTCATCACTAACGAAAATATCGGGAAAAGAATTTTTTATTCGTTACCAACAAAAATATCAGGTAAAAGAATTTTTTTTTATTCATTACCAGCGAAAATATCAGGTAAAGGAATTTTTTATTCATTACTAACGAAAATATCAGGCAAAAGAATATTTTATTAATTACCAGCGAAAATATCAGGTAAAAGAATCTTTTTTTATTCATTACCAGCGAAAATATCTGGTAAAAGAATTTGTTATTCATTACTAACAAAAATATCAGGTAAAATAATTTTTTTTATTCATTACCAGCGAAAATATCAGGTAAAAGAATTTTTTATTCATTACTAACGAAAATATCAGGTAATAGAATCTTTTTTTATTCATTACCAACGAAAATATCAGGTAAAAGAATTTTTATCATCACTAACGAAAATATCAGATAAATTCATACTAACGAAAATATCAGGCAAAAGAATTTGTTATTCATTACAACGAAAATATCAGGTAGAAGATTTTTTTTATTCATTACTAATGAAAATATCTGGTATAATAAAATTTTTAATTTTTTATTCATTACCAACGAAAATATCAGGTAAAAGAATTTTTTTATTCATTACTAACAAAAATATCAGGTTAAAATTAAAATTTTATTCGTACCAACGAAAATATCAAAAGGTTAAAAGAATTTTTTATTTTCAATTTTACTTAACGAAAAATATCAAAAGGTAAAAGAATTTTTGTTTTTAGTCGTAACCAAAACGAAAATTTTTATCAAGGGTAAAAGATTATCATGTTTACTAAAACGAACATATCAGGCAAAGAAATTTTTTATCATTACCAAGCGAAAAAAATATCAAAAAGGCAAAAAGGAATTTTTTATTTCCATACCCAAAATCGAAAAACAGGTAAAAGATTTTTTTTTTATTCATTACCTAACGAAAACTATCAGATAAAAGAATTTTTATTCGTTACCAACGAAAATATCAGGTAAAAGATTTTTTTTTTTATTCATTACTAATGAAAAGATCAGGTTCTAAAAGAATTTTTATTCATTACCAACGAAAATATCAGGTAAAAGATTTTTTTTATTCATTACTAACGAAAATATCAGGTAAAAGAATTTTTTATTCGTTACCAACGAAAATATCAGGTAAAATATTTTTTTTATTCATTACTAACGAAAATATCAGGTAAAAGAATTTTTATTCGTTACCAACGAAAATATCAGGTAAAAATGTTTTTTTTATTCATTACCAACGAAAATATCAGGTAAAAGATTTTTTTTATTCATTACTTACGAAAATATCAGGTAAAAGAATCTTTTTTTATTTATTACCAGCGAAAATATCAGGTAAAAGGATTTTTCTATTCATTACTAACGAAAATATCAGGTAAAAGATTTTTTTTTATTTATTACTAACGAAAATATCAGGTAAAAGAATATTTTATTCATTACTAACGAAAATATCAGGTAAAAGAATTTTTTATTCGTTACCAACGAAATATCAGGTAAAAGAACTTTTTTTTATTGATATGCCTAAAAAAAGCGACATGATTGGTCGTACTTAGTTTTTAGTGAAGCATATGTTAATGAGATTATCATTACTAACGAAAATATCAGGTCAACGAATTCATTTTTATTATATTTGATATGCTATAAAAAGCGCCAGTGTTCCTCGTACTTATTTTTTGAGATAGCTAGAAAACGTGAAAGGGTTTCTCAGTTTTTTTTCATTGAAAATGAATAAGTTAAGGGAAGACGCAAATCCCACTTGACTAGTGTCATAGTTCAGATGTGCAAATATGCCCTTCTCGACCTGAGAACCACCTTGCTAAGCCAAGAGATCGGAGAGTACTAGTTTCGAATGTCGTCTGATGGCACGATTTGCATGGCTATAAAATGACTACCGTTCTTACGTCCTCTTTTATTTCTCGAGATAACTGCACATAGGCATGCGTATCGCCCCGAATGCTCTTTTATGCTACGAAAGATGAGAATATATATAGAAGTTTGTTTCATATTCGATCTTTTTTTTACGATTAAAGGTATGCTCTCATCTGCTTCGCTTAATGATGTAGATATTCTTCCTAATCAAACACCCAAAATATTGACGGGAATAGTGCAAAGTTTAATTTTAGGAAAGATATAAGTTGTCATTTTCTTCGTTGCGCATTCTAGATAGACAGAGAGAGAGAGAGAGAGAGAGAGAGAGAGAGAGAGAGAGAGAGAGAGAGAGAGAGAGCACTTAAAGGATGAGATTTCTTTAAGATAGGATCTCAGGTCAAGTTTGCTAAAATGATATAAATATACTTTCTAGTCAAACATACCCAAAATATTGCCGGAAATTATGCAAAACTTAGTTTCAGGAAAGAGATAAGTTGTTAATTCCTTAGTGCACATTGCATAGTTTTTTCAGCAATGAAAGGATATAATCTCATATCTACTATGCTAATATGATGTATTAATTTTTTTAGTAAAAAATACCTATAATATTGACGGGAATTATGCAAAATATAGTCTCAGCTCAGAGATAATTTGTCAATTTCCTCCGTTGATTCTCAAAAAGAAAACTGCCAGCTCTCCTGCTCCGTCTTCATGTCATTTAACCTCATCTATTTTTCCCTTGGCCGACTTTCATGGGATAAGTTTTTCGAAAGTTGCCAATTGCTTTTTGAAACGATGAACTTTCACCGTAACTCTCCTCATGATATTGCTGCCATTACCTCTTTCTTCATGGGGTGGAGAAGAAGTTCCCCGAAACTTCCAGCTTAACACACTGACGTAAGTTCCTGCTTCGTTTTTTTTTTTTTTTTTTTTTTTGTCTCCAGAGTTGCTTTATGAAGATAACTCTCAATGCATTATTCCAGCCTGATTGCTTAGTTCTCTTGGCTGTGGATGGGGGGTTGGGGTGGGGTGGAGGGGGGGGGGGAGGGGGTGAGGGGTCTTTTCATCTCTTCCATATTTTGGTCAATATGACTGCTATTTCTCGCGCCTTTTTTGTAATATTTTTTTTTACTTGATTTTGTTATTTTCACGAAAAGGTTGGTCCTTTTCCACCATATAAGTGTAAGATTCAGAACCTTTTCCTAAACACAACACCAATATATATATATATATATATAAATATATATATATATATATATATATATATATATATATATATATATATAAAACTTCAGACCTTCATATGGGAATAAAAGCGTAAAAGCTGAAAGAACATTATAAAAAACCAATAGTGTTGCTATAAAGATTATGTAGATATTTGATCTTTGAAGGATGTGACCTCTCTCTCTCTCTCTCTCTCTCTCTCTCTCTCTCTCTCTCTCTCTCGTTAGTCATTACGCTAGCTTACAAAAGCTCTATGCACTGGTATTATCCGTTATTCTTAGTATCTATTTGTCTGACAGAATAATGTTCCATTATCTTGGAGCTGGTTTATATGCATTGTCATATCTTTCACAGAGACGAACGTTGGCTCAGTTTATTGCGAATCTAATTCTATTTTCTTTTTGTCTCATTGTTCATTTACTGATCATAAACAGAATGTGAAGACACTAAAGGGCTGTTGCGTACATTAATCACCTGATTCATGGATATACCATAAGCAGTGTGAAGCCCCGTAATTCTTACTGTCACCTCCATCACCCATAAACTTATCGAAAGGAACAATTATTCTAAATCATTCTGATGTCCCTTCCACGCCCTGGTCAACCACTCTCTCACCTCTCCACCTAAGCGCCTCAGTGGCGTGGTCGGTATGGGGTTGTCATGCAACCTCGTTGGCCGCGAGTTCAATTCTCGGGCATTCCATTGAGGAGCGAGAGATGTGTATTTTTGGTGATAGAAGTTCACTCTCGACGTGGTTCGGAAGCCACGTTAAGCCGTTGGTCCCGTTGCTGAATAACCACGCGTTCCATGCAACGTAAAAACACCATACAAACAAGAAACAAACCTCTTCACGTAGCAGATTATCCCCTGTAATTCAATGAGCTTGTACAGTTAAGCATGATTTATGTTGGGCCTTTGGCATCACTTCGAGAAGTATTCTTTAAAGCACATCATTCAGATATGCCATCTCTTCTCTGCAGTCAACCATGCGTGGAAATATCAACTTTATTAACAGTGGGTAGCCCTTTGCCCATTCTGTTGACTTGTTGTATAACCTACCGCGATCGAATGACTACTGTGGTACCTGATTTCCTGCTTAATTTAACAGGTAATTGGCTTCATGTACCCAGGTTAAACTGAGTAGTGAACCATACACCAAGCAGTGAGTCAACGACGGTGAGTCGCAACAGTTGCCGAATATGACAAGAGTCCAGCAACCTCGCCCTGAAGGATTCTTTGAAACTGGAAAGCTAAATTCTTTTTTTGGGCTTTCGTCTCGAAGGTGTATGGTCATTCATGTCTTATTGCACCATTGTTCTACCCATTGGAGTCCTGTGTCGTTTGCTGTTCTTAGATCCATGGCTTAACGATTTTTTTTATTTGGGAAAGCAGGGGAAGGAGAGAGTGGTGGGAGCCGCTGTGAGGTTGGGGTTTGGAGAATGGGCTTTTCTTAGCAAAACACTTTACTAGTTATAGCTTGGGAATGATCCCGAAACCTATCAAACGCGATTAGAGTCCAACAGTACTCAACCATGGCATCAACTTTGGCAATAAAAAACTAACGAAGTACTGAAATTAAATTGTACAAGGAAAACAAAAACATTTCTGCTTGATTCATGGTGGCACTATAAGTGAACTTAATACATTATTAAGAAATGCAAATAAATAATTCCAGTTTACTGAATAAAGCAATTTAGACTTCAGAAAAGGGAGGTGCTCGTGGTACCTCTTGGCATCTTATCTTGAATCCAGGGGGGCCATTTGCGCTTTTTTTTTATTGCAATTTCCATTACCGGTAGGTAATTACCTTCTGATGACTTTAACGAAATATCACTTAAATTGTACCCCAAGGTACACGACTCATGCAGGGAATTCCGTCTATCACAAAATTCTGATTTGCGTCCAATTCTTAATATTACTTCGTGAATTATTATTGAAATATGTCTTTTCTAAGTCATAGCAGATCTTTTTTTATTTATTCTGCAATAAAATAAAAGCAAGAGAGAGAGTAGGGGACCGAGGAGAAAGAGAGAGAGAGAGAGAGAGAGAGGTGGGGGACCAAGGAGAGAGAGACAGAGAAAGAGAGAGAGAGCGCAGGACCCGTAGACACCATTCAAAACCCCTTAATTAAACTATTAGCTTCTTAAATATAATTAACTAATACCCCTCCTGAGATCGTGTTAGATTCCATCAAATGTAAAACAAAAGTAAGACTTCATCTTGCTCCGGAAGTACGTAACACTCCCTTTCCTTACATTTAAAGAACTTTTATATTGCCAAAATTTTATCGTAGGACCAGGAGCTTCCATCTCTCCCAGACTACCTTATCTCTTGCTTTCGTAACATTCATATCCCCACTCCAATCATTATAGAAAAAGAGGACATATGTAAGAGTAATTTTTCTCTTCATATCCCTGATCTAATCATTATAGAAACGAGGACATATGTAAGAGTAATTGAATAATTTTTTCTCCAAGGCAGATCTCATCAATTTCACTTTTGGAAATGGCAAGGATTTAGTCACCCGTTTCCCGGAATTATTGGCTAATATCAAAACTTTATTTATGACAAGTGCCTGTAGGCATTATCTTACTATAATTGGGCGTTATGTCTGTCCGTCCGTCTGTCATTCAATCACGGCTAAACGGCTGGTCCGATGGGCATGAAACTTGGCAGGGTTATAGTGGGGACCTCTAAGGTGGTTTATAATGGGGTTTCATCCTACCTTCCCCATCCCCTCTCCGAGGGGGGTGGGGGTGAGAAGGGATACAGGTATTGGTATTGTAGCAGACTTTCCCTTGAAGGCTTTGAAATATAGTGAACCCGAACCACTAGCTAACGAATTTGTTTTTTTTTTTCTTTTTGTAAGTTCAAAAATCGAGGTTTTCTGAATCATTCACTGTACACCAACAGAAAAAAGTTATGTAATGACGAGAATAAATTTTAGGCAGAAAAATTTAAAAAAATATATCGTGAACTCCTTTATGTTGCTAACTTGAGTTTTTTGAAAGGTTTTTTTCCCAATGATAAACCCACTGAGGCCACAAATTTGCTGGGTTATTCTCAAAGACAACAGTTCCTCGTTGGACGAGTGGTTTTCGCGCTCGACTACCAATCCGGTGGCCGAAGTTCGATGGTCGGCGCGGCCAACGTGGTGATAGAAATTCATTTCTCGATATAATGTGGTTCGGATCCCACAATAAGCTGTAGATCCCGTTGCTAGGTGACCAATTGGTTCCTAGCCACGTAAAATATATCTAATCCTTCGGGCCAGCCCTAGGAGAGCTGTTAATCAGCTCAGTGGTCTGGTAAAACTAAGATATACTTAACTTTTTTTTAATAACCGTTGCTCAAAAGTGCACAGAAACTTGTTTATTGAATATGACACCTAAAATATGAAGTTCTAGCTGGAAAGGAATGTTTTGTCTGACTCCAATTATGTCAGGTGCAAAAGTACATCTTTTGTGCATTTTACCACAAGATGAACATCCTTTTCACACAAAGACAAGTTCGTTTTTTTTAACGAAAAGCAAATTCCATATTGACGATTTTCATATAAAGTTCCTAAATTTTATGGCAGTTTAATTTTGTTTTCATTCGTTTATTTATATTACTATTTATATTACTAATTCTGGGTTGATATAAATTGTACAAGGTATTAACAATGAACTAATTGTATACTTGTCCATAAAGCCGTAAGTTTATGTCATATATTTTTATTACGTTTATTCATTTTCTTCTTCTTCATTACTACTACTACTACTACTACTAACACTACTACCAATAATTTTTTTATTGCGTGGGTGGATGTCATAGTCCTCCAATTCATAGCGTGGGGTTCCGGGTTGTATCCTGCCTCCTTGGGATTCCATCACTTTTCTTACTATGTCCGCTGTTTCTAGGAGCACACTCTTTTGTATGAGTCATGGAGCTACTTCAGCCTCTAGTTTTTCCACATTCCTTTTCAGGGATCTTGGGATCGTGCCTAGTGTTCCTGTGATTATGGGTACAATTTCCACTGGCATATCCCATATCCTTCTTATTTCTATTTTCAGATCTTGATACTTATCCATTTTTTCCCTTTCTTTCTCTTCAACTCTGGTGTCCCATCTCTGTTATTATTATTATTATTATTATTATTATTATTATTATTATTATTATTATTATTATTATTATTATTATTATTATTATTATTACTAATCTTCTAATCGCATCTGAGGACACACATATGACTAAAACGTACACGCAATCCTAGGGTTCTTTATTATAAATGTGACAACACCTGTGTTTATTTTCACGTCAACTTACCCAAGATTATCCAAGCCATCGTAAATAATCCTAAATTTGGCGTTACCTGTCTTAAGTCAGCCAGACAATCAGACGAATCTTTTGACACAAAGTCGAATAACAGACATTAAAAAAAAAAAAAAAAACTGTCAGCAGCTCTTTTCAGGCATTTCCAGGTATTTGGTTCTAAATTACAGGTTAGTATCAAGAAAGGTTTCATAAAAAATTTCTGTGCCGCGGTAGGGTTCGTGATATCTGGTCCAGGCAAGGAAGATGAAAATCAAGAAAGACTCTATGATTTTCTGGGAGTAAATCCGAATTTTGCAACTAGTTTCGAAGTTGATGCCAAACTGCAACTAGTTTCGGAGTTGATGACAAACAGAAAGTTTATTGTAATAAACTGACTTTCAGAGACAACGAGGGGAATAATATCTGCACCATTGACTTCTATCCCTCAGTGATGGAAATAAGATTGCCCTATAAAAAGTTGCGTATATGGAAAAAATCAAAACGGAAACAGATGCTATCATAAAGTATGTCTAAATCCTCCTGTTGCAAAAATGAAGAATGTTTTGATACCGAGTAAGGCTTCTGAACGTGAATAGAAGACCAGTGCGCATTAAATGACATATTTCGACGAAAAACCAACGTGTATAGTCTCACTAGACATGAATAGTTCAATATATAATACTGACAGTATTCTCATTTCTCATAAAATGTTCATTTTTCATGTGATTTTTTTTCCGCTCCAGAGAAAAAAATGATGATTTGAATGAGGACTATCGCCCACATACGATTCATTCATTATTTGAACAGGACTGTCTAGCACTGGTCTCCAGCATATTCTTCCGGCCATATTATCATTATTAGGTTTCTGTGGAATCGTCTGCATCATTTGAAATGTGAGAGCAACGATCCAATTTATTCGTTGTTGTTGTTTATTTTTCGTTGTAAAGGTTAAGCAGCCCGGAGATACTTTAATCTCCACAGGAGTGTGTAATGTGTCCGCTGATAGGTATTTGGCTAACCACAGAAATGTCTGGTAGAGAATGCTATTTATTTTTAAACTGAAAAATCTTAACGTGATGTGTTCGGTTCAGGTAAATGATTTCTCTTGCGAATTGAATTTCATGACTAGAACGCTACATTTATATAAATTACTTTAATATCAGCTTAGACAAATCTTTAAATGATAAGCAAAACAAAACCCCACATGTTCAAATGAAATTATTCAAGTAGAAAAAACATGGTAACTCAAAGTGTTTCTGTAATTTTTTTGATATTATAAAGAGATAGGAATATTGAATTGTAACTACAATTCCCCCTAACTTACACTGTTACTGTTATTAACAATAATACGAATATCATGGAAAAATTTAAATGCCTCCGAAAAAATGCCTACTAATTTGAGTCAAGGTCAATGTGTGGCTTCCTTGAGACAGCGTGTCTGCTTGGCAATCATGCAGTTAGGCTTTATGTACAAGCACGCACGATTCCCTTGTCAATAGCCTGCATGCACGAAACTTGCAAGATAGATAGATAGAGAGATAGATATATTTGACTGTGTATGTGTGTTGTTTAGGGACAATTACAGCGCTTGCCAACTTACAAAGTTCCAGTTTGCTCTGTTTATATATGTGATTTCATGATCTATTCTTGTAATGAAATGGACAAGAACATGCGACGTTTAGAAGGGATTTTACAATATATATTATATATATATAATATATATATATATATATATATATGATATATATATATAATATATATATATATATATATATATATGTATATGTATGTATATATATATATATATATATATATATATATATATATATATAATATATATCGTATATATATATATATATATATATATATTATAATGTATATGTATATATATATATATATACGTATATATATATATATATATATATATAATATATATATTATATATATATAATGTATATATATATATATATATATATAATATATATATATACATATATATATATATATATATGGATATATATATATATGATAATATATATATATATATATATAGATATTATATATATATATATATAATTCCTATATATATATATAAACGTTCTCAGATGAATTGGTCAAGGGTTAATATTTGTCTCAATGTTTTTGTGTTTAAGACAAAGATTAAAAATCAGTTCATTTCAAAGCGGTATTTATCTGTTGTAGGCGACATTCCTAACGCACATCAGAACCCAGTATTGAAACGCCCATTGAAACATAGAAAGTATCATATATCACTTAATTGTTTCTCATTGTTTACCTTGACACCTCTGGTCCGTTGGTATAGTAGTTAGTGGCGTGGTAAGCCGCTCAGATGTCGCGGGTTCGCGTCTCCCCCTGTGAGATGAAAAATCACTGGCTCTGTATCGTGATCAATTATTGCTGTAGTGTGGCGTCTGTGGTGGGAGGTGTTTCATCCATTGAAATGATTATAATAAATTCTTTATCTTAGGTCTTCTGCATATTAAAAGGAGATTATACTGCAGGCAATCCATAAAGAAAAATACAAACCATAAGCACTTAACAAACAGACATATGATCAAAGCTCAGAAGTGCAGCGAACTTGTAAGCAATAAACACAAAATACGTGAAAGAAAGGAATACCAAAATGTAGACAGTGAGACGCAATAATCAGAAAAAAAAAAAAATCAAATAGCGTTTTTAACTTTTGTAGAATCTGCATCCTGAGGGTACACAGGCTTCTCCAAAGGCAACTGAATCTTACAGTCACATGTGGTGCGACATTAAGAAAAATTATAAAAAGGCGACTTAACAATTCCTCCACTTGCTCGCCATTTATGATTGAAGCTTCATTCACTATTCTCATCTTCCTGACCTTTTGAATTTCGCCTCATATCTCTCTACGCCTCTCTGCTCTCTCTCTCTCTCTCTCTCTCTCTCTCTCTAAGATGCAAATGAGTCATCTGGGTCCGGGTACTAGGCATACATAACGCAAGCAGGATATGCGGTCTGAAAATGACAAAGTAAAAGCAAGGCGCGATCCGACCTCCATCTTATTCGTGGCGCGGGCTAAAATCTATTGTCAAATAGCGCAGTCTTTCACCGATGAAAATCAAAATAAATGTGCTATATTTTATTAGAAATAATTTTCCTCTACTGTTTAACATGCACATTATTTAGTTTTTTGCATTTTCATTCTGATAAATAAATCATAAATGTCCTATCCTAAAATTCCCGTATCTTCAACTGAATGCGAAAAACATTTTTCAGAATAATTTTTGGCTTTTCCATAGGGCTTTCCTACCCCCGCCCCCACCCCCCTACAAGGACAATAAAACAGCAAGAGCAACAACAACAACAATAATAAAGTAGTTTGTAGGCTTACTCCCCAACAAGTAGAAAACTATTATAGAACGGTGAGAAAAAAGTAAACGTCTTACAACATGTAATTATTAGTAATCTACTTTTATAAAATACTTTATGAATGAAAAAGTTTTACTTTCTTACTCTGTGTATTTCTTCCTTGCTTTATTTCTTTCTCTCTGATAAACCACCTCCAAGGAGATATACAGAATACAAGTAAAGCAGTATATTGTCTACCGTCCTAGAGGCGAGGAAACCACAGGGGAAGCATAACTCCGGAAGAAGTCTCCCATTGGCCATTAAGAGAAAATACCCTCTTTGTAATTTTGTCCAGTTTTACTTCCATCGTTGCGTTATCAGCGCGTTATTTATACCAAGAGATCCATCCACAGGTAGCCGCTTAACTAGGTCGCCCCAGTTGATAATTACCTACCTACCTGAAGAGAGAGAGACAGCAGTCTCTGAAATATACTGCTTACTTTCTATATTTTGGCGTTTTTATGGGCTACTTTTATTAGAAATATATGAATATATATGAATATATATATATATATATATATATATAGTATATATATATATATATATATATATATATATATATATATATATATAATATATATATATATATATATATATATATATATATCATACATATACAAATATATATATATATATATATATATATATATATATATATATATATCTATTATTATATATTATGTATATATATATTTTATTTATTCAATTATTCTAGGTTTCTTAAAGATACCTATAAATTGAACATGCATTGTCAAGTGAGAGTTCTCCCATGAAGTAGGGTATCACGTCATCGAAGCGAGAGAGAGAGAGAGAGAGAGAGAGAGAGAGAGAGAGAGAGAGAGATTGCAGCCTTCCGGGCGAGAAGAAGAGGACCTAGGGAGGAGTAAGATTATTGATCGAAGCAATTGCCTGACATTCAATCCTGTTGAGGAGGGAGACGAAAAGAGCACATTAAATTAGGGTTATTGCTGTACAGGCACGCCCAACATTCCTTTAGGAAATGTGAGAGTATTATTGCAAAAAAAAAAAAAAAAAAAAAAAAAAAAAAAAATCGCGTCCAACATTCCTTTAGAAATGTGAGTATTATTGCAAAAAAAGTGCGCCCAACATTCCTTCAGGAAATGTAAGAGTATTATTAAAAAAAAAATCGCACCCAACATTCCTTCAGGAAATGTAAGAATATTATTGCAAAAAGAAGTGCGCCCAACATTCCTTCAGGAAATGTAAGAATATTATTGCAAAAAGAAGTGCGCCCAACATTCCTTTAGGAAATGTGAGAGTATTATTAAAAAAAAAAATCGCGCCCAACATCCCTTTAGGAAATGTGAGTATTATTGCAAAAAATATCGAGCCAGCATTCCGTTACGAAATGTGAGAGTATTATTGCAAAAAAATCGCTCAAACATTCCTTTAGGAAATGTAAGAGTATTATTGCAAAAAAAATCGCGCCCAACATTCCTTTAGGAAATGAGAGAGTATTATTGCAAAAAAATCGCGCCCAACATTCCTTTAGGAAATGTAAGAGTATTATTGCCAAAAAAATCGCACCCAACATTCCTTTAGGTTCGTAGACGTACGTAGGAGGGTCTCTTCCTCTCTTCTTGACATATGCTAGAGTCATTCATAACTTCCAAAGTTCAGAATATTCTTTCAATTTTGTATGGAGTCTTTTCACTTTTACTTATAAAGAGTTAGTTCAAATGTTGCAGCCATCCGACAATGAAAAACATGTTTTCTATGAATGGGGTCTACATCCTTCTAATAATAAATAATAATAATAATAATAATAATAATAATAATAATAATAATAATAGCCATTAATGCAGGACTAAAATTTATCTTTTGAGTTTAAAAGCTTTAATTGATGACAGTTAATGAAATCCACTGACTAGTTCAAGGAAAAAAGCTGTGTAAGAACGCTAAACTGAAACATGATTTGTAAAAGGATCAACTGGATTTTTAGTGAGGTCATCTTATTGTCACAGAGAGAGAGAGAGAGAGAGAGAGAGAGAGAGAGAGAGAGAGAGAGAGAACCAAGTTTTACCATGTGAAATCGTTTTTGGTCATTGGATTTTGTTAATTAGATAAGTACGAATCCTGATGTTGACTGAAAATTAACCCTGTAATTTATTCTTTAAAGGTTACCATATTATATAACCTGGTTTAGTAATTCAAACTTTATTCCAAATATTTGTATTTCTATAATGATTTTGTTCTGTCAATGAACCCGTTCATAAGTAGAGGAACAAGGGAAAAATGTATTATATAATTATATGTAAATACCTTGATTATATGTGACTATAAGAACCAAAGTGCCGACTTAACCTTACTCTGTTTCCAAACACTTTTAGGATACGTATGCCATTGAGAAGCCCCAAAAAATCTCTCAATCTGAAAAAAATATTGAAAGTTCTTTCAACAGCTGACAAATGGAATTTCGAAATTTACATTTCCCAGTAAAGTGAGATGTAATAATGACAAAGCCCACTGCAGCTATCTCTGCAGGAGGCTGTAGAATATTTTCCCTGCGAGAAATAAAAGGTCCCTTGGTCAGCAAAGTGAAAGCAGCGTAAATAGGACATTGTATTTTT
>NC_061099.1:46073683-46088683 GCF_015104395.2 Macrobrachium nipponense | reverse complement strand
AATCAGGGATTTGGCTAAGGTATTTGGGTAGGTAAATGCAAAAGGGTTGGATTTCCCAAGGGTGTGGGTTATTCTCTTAATCGTGTCCAGGTGAGGAATTTTTATTTTATTGTTGGGTGTTCTCTGGTCTTGTCTTTAGGGGGTCGGTAGAAAATTACGTTTGCTTTTTGAATGCTTTCTCAATTATAGTTCAGGATACTTTAAAGATGAAAGTTGTTTGCGAATTAGTTCAAATTCTTTTTCCAGGAAATCAGTGGAACAAATTCGTAAGGCTCTTAAGAATAGGTGCTAGCTACACCTATTTCGATAGTAATGTCGTGATAGCTAAAGTAGTGAATATATGAAAGTGAGAACGTTGGTTTTCTGTATATGGTAAATTTATTATTCTGTCGTGTCTCTGATTATTAAAACATCAAGAAAAGGAATTTTGTTGTCTGTTTCCCATTCAACTTTAAATTTGATGCTGGGCACTAATGCGTTTAATTTTGAGAGGAATTCATTAAAATTACCCCACTTATTATCCCAAAATGTTAGGATGTCATCCACGTATCTCATCCACAGCATGTTTTGGGAAATCCAAACCCTTTGCATTTACCTACCCAAATACCTTAGCCAAATCCCTGATTAACGTCCAACAAATGACATCTCCCAAAGACTCTGGGGTATATGAGATCCCATGCCAGGGACTGTGACCAATCTTACATCGGACTTTACAGGTAAATCACTTCCCCAGAGATTAATACAACACAAACGGTCAGTTAGGTATGGACAACAGAACTCGGCTATTTTCAACCATATAAATGAACATAACCATAGAATAAACTGGAATATGTCACATGTAATTTATAGCAGCAACTGCCGGTACAAGAGTCAAATGATGGAATCGGCCTTAATAAAAGAGAAGCAGGTGGAATGAACATCTCAAAAGGGGCGTGGATCTCAGATGTCGTCGACCAAGTGTTCATTCAACAACGCTTAAGAAGATTAAAGGAAGATTATCAGCGGGGTGACCTAAATTGGCTTACTTGTGGACGGATCTCTTGGTATAAATACCACCTTTTCTGTAAACTTTTCTCATTCATATACCTGAAGAGAGAGACAGCAGTCTCTGAAATATAGTACTTTTCTCTCTACATTTTGGTGTTTTTTATGGGCTCCTTTTATTAGATGGAATTCTGTTGTTACAGAACATTTTTACCAGCTATATATATATATATATATATATATATATATATATATATATATATATATATATATATATATATATATATATATATAGTTATATATATACATACATACATACTTATGTATATATATATATTTATATATATATATATATATATGTATATATATATATATATATATAATATATATATATATATATATATATATATATATATATATTGTATGTAATACAATACACATTTACATTTAACTCCAAATGTAAATTTCCAAAAGAAGGAAAGCATCAACAGTTTCCCATGCTTTCAAAATATCCCCACCTTCGGAATTTCCGCTCCCAATTCTAGTATAACGTCCTTTCATGGTCCTTCTATATAGTCATCCATAACAATGAATTATGATGTGTACAATGAATCATGATCCTGGTTATGTGAGTAAATTGTTCAGAGCCCTGGAAAATGTGGAGGACTCGTAAGCCATCTTGAAGAATTTGTACGATGGCATCTTAGCAAATGTAAGACAACTGCAAGATATCCACGCTAGTCTTCCCAGCACGTTATCTTCCTTGACTAAACAGCTATGCATAAATGCATAGAGTGATGTCCATACTAAAGGAGGATATAGCGGAAGTGTGAATACAACATGAATCGGTTTGAAATCGCCGACACAACTGCCAGAAAGGTGAGGATTCCATTAGGAACAGGAGGAGGGCGGTCTCCTAAAAGCTCCAGATAAAGCCATCGCAGAGTCCTCGCTGAAACAACCAACCGGTTGATGGAGTACTAGTTTATACACTGTACTAATGGAATTCTGTCGATGTAAATTCACATCCGTGGGCTATCTGAGAATTTATCTTGGACTACTGCTGGAGTTGGTAGTCGAGTTCGGAGGGGAGATATCGATGGATTTCTTCTGTGAATAGAAAGGGTATGCTCTATAAATGTTATATAAAAACATTCCTATGAAGCTCATCAGCAAGATATTGATAAATAGAAGCAAATTATGACTTAGCACACTGAACGATTTATATATTCAGACATTTTCTGAATAAAAAGGTCCTCAGCATCGTGGTTAACACTTGAATTTACCAAAAAACCAGACATAAGTCTTATGCCAATAAATAGACACGTAAAATAATATTCAACAGAAGAATAATATCTCAGGTGATATACCTGAATTAGAATACATAACTACTCAAATTGTTTTGGTAAATGTGAAATTTATAAGAAGGGAATCTCTGCTTGATGTCCGCACGAAATACTAAATACATTTAAACTGATAATTATTAGGAACACAAGAGATTATAGATACGCAAGTGATGGGGTTTGAAAAGTTTAGTTAACACAATATGGCCTTGACTCAATATATGTATATATATATATATAATATTATAAATATTACAGATATATATATATAATATAAAAAAAAAAAACAATTTTCTTATATTGCATATAATATATATATATATAGTTATATAGCATATATATAGAATATAATATCATATTAAGTATATAGCAATAGATATTATATATTATTTACATTATAGATATCTATATATCTATGCAATAGATATATTATATCTATATATATAGATATATATAGATATATAGATATTATACAATACATATAGGGACATAGATAATCTATATGGCATATAGAATATATATCTATATGTATTAACTATACCACGATATAAGATAATAGATACAAAATATTAAAATATATAATATTAATATACAAATATATTAATTATCAGATATATATATATATAATATATATATCTCCTATATATATGACAAAAATAAATTTATATTTTAGAAATTTTATAATATTTATAATGATTAAAATTTTATGTGTGTGTGCAACGTGAATAATACGTTATAGGTAATCGTACTTTAATAATTATAAAAAAAAAGTGTTTCCTTGCACCGCTGTAAGTTCAGATAATAGTAAAGCTCACTTGAAATTGTGTTTACCGCCCATTTCCTCCAAGAGCAAACTAGCTCTTTTTTTTAAGTTTTTTTTTTTCGTTACAATTATTTTCCTTCTCCCAAAGCGATTACAGTGACCCCTTGCAAAACTTACGCACTTATTTGGGCAACAGTTGCAAGAACCACGCAAGCAAAACAAAACACCTCTTCACTTCCCGGGCCCCTCCTCTACACCCTGGGACGCAGATATTAACCCTGGCCCCCCAAAACACCTCTCCGTCACTCGCTTTACAAGAGCAAACGCCTTTTCTCGGACAGTGTCAAGAGGAGAGCAATCTCCTAATGGCTTCCTAATGAGAAACACGGTCGATTTCTTTAACGTTGTTTTCCTCTATATAAAATGTACAAGATGGGTGGAGGGAAATAAAAGAGGCACTGAGGAGGCGAGAGAGAGAGAGAGAGAGAGAGAGAGAGAGAGAGAGAGAGAGAGAGAGCTCTTTACCGTCAAGGAATCTTTAGCGTTTCTTTACAGGTCGCAGGAATATGTGTACACGTACAGATCGGGATAAACGTATATACTTGCAGTCTTAACTAAGAATCGCTTCGTATGCTTGGCTAGAATCTTAGACATGGCCTATCTTTTACGAACTTTGGTGCCAGATTGTTGAAGCTTCCTCTTTCTCTTTACCTGCTTCTCTCTGAGCCGGAGTCTTATATTTGTCCTTCTAAGAAGAAATTGCTATTTGTTGGGTTCTTGTCTATGGGTCACTGGGACTCATTTCATCTTGTGGCGTAAGCATTTATCAACGATTTACTTGTCTTGATGCAGGATATTTCTACCTTATTCTGGAAGGATATTACCTCCTCTGTCTCTTTGACATCTTTAAGTATGCATAAATATTCTCAGAATGCTTCCAATTGTTGAACTGTATGTCCTTAAAAAAGTATAAATCAAATTTAAGTACAACATACTTCTACGACAACGCAGAACAATGACGCATGCAGAAGAGAGGCAAGTAAGATAGGTAATTGTGCAGTGTGCGCGGACGAAGATGATGTTGGTGGAATTATAAACGGTAATTACCTTGCCGATGTGTTGGAAGCGGTCTTCGGACAAATTTAACCCTCTTGACCTCGTATCTAGGCTGTCTCTTGAACTGGGTCGATTGTAGTTCCTTATTCGAGAATCGTTCTTGAAATAATCTTGTCTTTATAGTCTATCTGGTAATAATCCCCTTTGCAAGTGTGCATTATTGTTTTTTCTAATGACGGGTGGACTTTACACAAAGATTTTCCAAACACATCGGTTCATATTTACCACAATCTGTCACTTATTTTACATAATCCTCTGATATTTTATTTCTTCGTCCTTTAGAACATATCCTTCTTATTTTCTATCTTGTATCCCAAGTCACATTTCCATTCGTTAAACAATTTTTTGCCCTGTCTCTCATGCCATTCCCCCACAACTTTACCCTTTTTCATTAGCCTCCCCTGCAACTCTCCTCTATCTCATCACCTTCCCCCACAACTTCCCCCTTTTTAGTTGCCTTCCCCCAACAACTTTCCCCCTTTTCATACCTCCCCCCACAACTTTCCCCTTTTCGTTAGCTTCCCCTGCAACTTTCCCCTTTCTCATCACCTTCCCTCACAACTTTTCCCTTTATCATCACCATCCCCCCACAATTTTCCTCTATTCTCATCACCTTCCCACACAACTTTCCCCTTTCTTCACCTTCTCCACAGCTAAACGGCGGCATTCTCGCTCTGTTCTTTGGCGTAGTCATTACCATTACTATTATTCGCTCGCTCTCTCCTCTCAGGTTGTGGCTATGAATCCATTACAGGGATATTACAACCTCCTCGGGGGGAAAGATACGTAATAACTGAAACTTCACGACTACGTCAGTTTCGAGTTGAAATTCGGGTTTCCTGAAGATTCTGCTTCCAGGGCCAATGCGAGTTTTATTTCCATCCTTCGTGATTATTTTTTTGTGTAGCTGGAAATAGTTTTTCCTTTTTTTGTGCAGTGACGTCATCAGTAGGAGTGTATTTCATTATTAGAGAATGTATCATTAGAATTCCTAAAGTTCTTTGTAAGACATAATGCTTTGATGTGAGTGATAATAATAAGGATGATAATTATCATCAAGATAAAAATGGTAGGTACATAAATGAATACGTAATTAGGTTATGTGACAGAACAGATGTGAAAGGACAAAAATATAAAGAGCATTTTAAAACAAACAGAATGAGTTAAGAAGGTTACATTCCATCTTCGCTTTCCATTCTTTAAACTGATAAGATATAGAACCAGAGTTTGAGACCAAAGCAGATCAATTTTGACTCTTAAAAAACGTAATATGATACATACGTAGTATGTATTATATTATATTATATGATGTCTACTAACTCTCTTCGTTATTTGCCGCCACAATAAAAAAAAGAAAGTTAAATTTGCACTGTATTGCAGAATAAACGAACTTTATCCCCAACTCAATAACATCAACAGAGGCTAAGTAAATGAATTCTGGTAGCAAAAACGTCTTGCTTCAACGTTATTTAATAAATTCTTATGTGAATGGCTTAACTTTCAAGAAGATATATTAACGCCCACTGCAAAGCGAGTCAGTAAATTTTGTTTTCACTCTTCCCTAAAATATATTTTAGAAATTGCCTAATTTCTAAAGTATATTTTAGAAATATTTGAAATTGCCATATTTCTAAAGTATATTTTAGAAATTTTAGAAATTGCCTAATTTATCAAATATATTTCAGAAAATTAGAAATTGCCTAATTTCCAAATATGTTTTTGGAATTTTAGGAATTGCCTATTTCTAAAATATATTTTAGAAATTTTAGAAACTGCCTAATATCTAAAATATATTTTAGAGATTGCCTAATTTCTAAAGTATATTTTAGAATTTTTAGAAATTGCCTAATTTCTAAGATATATTTGAGAAATTTTAGAAATTTCCTAATTTATAAAATATATTTTAGAAATTTTAGAAATTGCCTAATTTCTAAAATGTATTTTAGGAATTTTAGAAATTGCCTAATTTCTAAAATATATTTTAGAAATTTTAAAAATTGCCTCATTTCTAAAATATATTTTAGGAATTAAAGAAATTGCCTAATTTCTAAGATATATTTTAGAAATTTTAGAAATTGCCTAATTTCTAAAATATATTTGAGAAATTTTAGAAATTGCCTAATATTATTTCTAAAGTATATTTTAGAAACTCCAGGCAATCTGGAGAGGAGGGACGTAAATACATCACGATCATCGAGAAAATATACAAATTCAGATTTTGATAAGAAGGGCTTTCTGTTGTGTTCAGTTTTTTGTAGCTTCAGTCGTATCGCTTCCGCGATTTTAATAGATTATTCATTGTTAGCTTAAATTTTAAGAGTATTGCAACAAAATATCATAAACAACATTGCCTTAACTTTATCAAAAGCCTGTCCTGTTGTCACAAAATATCATAAGCAATATTCATATTGCCTTAACTTTATCAAAAGCATTTCCTGTTGTAACAAAATATCAAAAGCAATATTCATATTGCCTTAACTCTATCAAAGCATTTCTTGTTGTAACAAAATATCATAAGCAATATTCATATTGCCTTAACTTTATCAAAGCATTTCTTGATGTACCAATTTCAAGACTGCTGTAACAAATATCATAAGCAGTATTCACATTACCTTAACTTTATCAAAGCAATTCCTAAATACTTTTTATATTATATATGGTTCAACTAATTCTATATTCAGGTTGAAATTCAATCGAGCTATTTCTGTCTTCCATAGATCAGGCTGAATTTCCAAAACGATAACGCGAGTAGGCCGTCCTAAAGGCGATAACTCTCGAAGCTTCAAGTTCAAACGTGTATCTGGTGTCTAGGCCCGTCCCTTACGACACTCCTGATTGGCTGTTGATAAGCCAGTCACAGGGCTGGAAACTCTCAGTCTCTCTCGAGAGTTCACATAGGCAGGATATATGTTCCACCTCCCCTTAAATATAAGCCTTTCAAAAGTATCCCTCAGGAGAGGTGAAACATACATCCTGCCCATGTGAACTCTCGAGAAGGACTGAGAGTTTCCAACCCTGTGATTGGCTTATCAACCGTCAATCAGGAGCGTCGTAAAGGACTGGCCTAGATATCAGATGCATGGTTGATGTGAATCTCTATCGTTAAATCGGAACTCTCTGCTACATTAACGTTATCGTTAATTACTTTTCAAATAGTCTTCCAGCATCAAACTGTTAATAATATGACAAACGATACAATGCGAAATGATTCTTTATAGCGGAGGTGAGAAGACATAGTTAAACTAAGCCTAATATTCGAGAAAACTATGGAATTTGGTGCTGAAAATCATCAATTTTGAAAGAAAAAAATTATAATGCAATAATTAAAACATCATTTAAATGTAAAGTTATGGTATTTTGAAAATAGATCTTATAGGGGATGGAATTTAAAGGTGTAAGTTTTATCTGTCGAAAGAATTTTTCTTTGATCAATACTTTTGGAGATATTAGCGCTTAAATAGAGTTAGGGCCGGGGCGGGCCGCCTGGAATGATGCCTTTTCCAGTGATGACTTCGCTTCGCTCGTAACAAACACCAAACTCTTGCAGATTATAGTACCAAAAATTCATGAATTCGTCGCAAAAAGTCTTCACGTTAAACAAGCATAGGTTAAAAAAAAATCTTTTCGACTCCAAACAGAAATATTCGACAGGAACAACTGGATTACCATTTACTTCTGGAATGTAAACGTTTTCATTTCATTTCCATACGGAAAAATCTAGATATACGTTTTTTCGCGAATCGATACGAATCATTCAAAGCAAACAACTTTCAATCCAAAATTCTGTAGTTGGTAAATATTTAGGTGTCTTCGTTCAATCATGAAAATATGCAAATAATTTAAAGCTTTATTACAACCTTACGTTCTCCATCCTGTACCCCCAAATACCCGAAGCTCATTTTTTGAGGAGAATAATCTTTTACTTAAAAAATACGCTTGAGAAATCACAGATATTTCTAAATTAATGCCGCTGATAATTTTTAACGTTCAAAGGATATCCTGCAATCATAAGGGGAAATGGGAAAATGCACTCTACAAATTCATATTTGATATTATCCTATCGGTAAATACCACAGTCGTACTCTGAGCAGTGTTGATGATAATACGTAGATAATGATTTGAAAATACGTACATTGTTTCAGCACTTCTACCACAGAGAGAGAGAGAGAAGAGATGAGGAGAGAGAGAGAGAGAGAGAGAGAGAGAGAGAGAGAGAGAATAATATAAATTTTCAACCAACGAAAGTGGTTAACAAATAGCAATCATAAAAAGATTAAGAAATAAATAAATAAATAAATAAACTGGCCCCGAAGTCCATTTTCACCTTAAACCGCTAAGGTGCAAAAGTGTAAATGTAGATGAGTGTATTCTTAGAATATATAATAATAAACAAACACCTTTGATTACATGAAACTTGTCGAGAGAGAGAGAAGAGAGAGAGAGAGAGAGAGAGAGAGAGAGAGAGAGAGAGAGAGAGAGAGAGAATAATAATATAAATTTTCAACAACGAAAGTGTTTAATAGTCATAAAAAGGTTAAGAAATTATTAAATAAAAAAATAAAACTGGCCCTCGAAGTCCATTTTCACCTATTGTTACATGAACTTGTAGAGAGAGAGAGAGAGGGAGAGAGAGCATAAGAATGATATTAAATTTTAAACCAACGAAAGTGGTTAAAAATCATAAGAAAATTAAGAAATAAAATAAATAAAAAAATAAAAAAAAGTGGCCCCGAAGTCCATTTTCACCTATAGTTAAATGAACCTTGTATGTATATTATATATATAATATATATGATATATATATATATATATATATATATATACTATATATATATATATAATATATATATATATATATGAGAGAGAGAGAGAGAGAGAGAGAGAGAGAGAGAGAGAGAGAGAGAGGAGAGAGAGAGAGAGGGAGTGAGAGAGCGAGAGAGAGAGAGAGGAGAATAATATATATAAATTTTTCAACCAACGAAAGTGGTAAAAAATTAACAATCATAAACATATTAAGAAATAAGTACATAAAAAAACTGTCCCGAAGGACCATTTTCACCTATAGTTTACATGAAACTTGTTGAGAGAGAGAGAGAGAGAGAGAGAGAGAGAGAGAGAGAGAGAGAATAATATATATAAATTTTCAACCAACGAAAGTGGTTAACAAATAGCAATGATAAATAGATTAAGAAATAAATAAATAAAAAAACTGCCCCCTAAGTCCATTTTCACCTTTAGGTACAAAAGTGTCAATGTAGATGAGTGTATTCTTCGTATATATTTTGATAAACAAACACCTATAGTTACATGAAACTTGTTGAGAGAGAGAGAGAGAGAGAGAGAGAGAGAGAGAGAGAGAGAATAATATAGATTTTCAACCAACGAAAGTGGTTAACGAATAGCAATCATAAAAAGATTAAGAAATAAATACATAAAAAAAACTGGCCCTTAAGTCCATTTTCACCTATAGTTACATGAAACTTGTAGAGAGAGAGAGAGAGAGAGAGAGAGAGAGAGAGAGAGAGAGAGAGAGAGACGCCTCCAGGCTTTGCTGTCGTGGGTTCTTGGTCGTATCGAGTTTCTGAAGCCCGGAGCTGAGACGAGGCAGGTTGAAGCATCAAGACTCCTTCTGGTTCGTTTGACCGAAAGATGAGGCAATTTTGGATGGGGGTTCAATGCTGCAAATAAACACAGCTTGCAGATTTGGTTGCATCACAGTTTCTTGTCCCCTGTTTCATGTCACTATCGCTGTTTGTTTATCAGTATTTTAATATAATATTCATCTACATCGACGCTTTCGTACCTGAAGCGGGTTTACTTGAAAATGGTTTTAAGGGCCATAGTTTATATTTCATAATTTTAAAATATTTTTATAACTGCTATTTGTTGACCAATTTCGTTGGCTGAAAACATGATATTATTCCCTTAACCTTTCTTCAGTCTGAAAGAGAGGTTGAGAATTACAAAAAACGGCTGCTCATTGTCTTTCATGAATGTTTTCACACAGTTGTTGTTATAATAAAAGAGTTTTGTGGTAATTTTGCTTTGGATTAAACAGTTACAGAATATAGTACATGAAAGCCCTCTACATGTGAACAAACAAATGTTGATCTTTCTTTTCTGGATAACACCATAAAGTGAAGCAATTATTAAGGAATTAAACTGATAAATAAATCAGCGAAAATGCTTTTAAATATGCATTCACCAGGTCATTGTCCATTGAAAACATGAATCTGGTTGATTATAGGAAATAAAGTCAAATTCTAAATAAAATTCTGATTGTATAAGAAATTATTTAATATACTGAACCTTACTTGTTCGGTTTCTTATTAAATTTAAAAATGAAAAAAAAGGAATACTGTATTTTCAGTATCAGATTCCATGCCTCAATTTTTTTTTGGAGGGGCCACATACAAAGTAGGAAGAGGAGAACCACTTCTCAGTGTGAGACCATTTAAATGAACCCAGTTTGGAAACTCATTAACACTGGAATTTAATCTCTCGAGGAACAACTTTCCCCGAGTTGTCATACTTTTGAGAAGAAGCTCTTCGGTGTGAGATGTCCCCTTAGTCACTTTATTCTTCTTTAACTTTGTCAGTAATCGAGCAACGATTAGTAGACGAATGCTTCGGAAAGCCCTAAGTTCTGGTGAGTGAATACTACAGAATAAGGAGATTCCTCATGTAGAAAGTAAGAGCTCTTAAACACGACGCATGGGCAATTATGGTTTTGGCGATCAGTGTCGAGGTATGGTATGTCGAGTTGAGTTCAGTTGAATATAGAATTTATGCCAAAGGCCAAGCACTCGGACCTGTGAGGTCATTCAGCGCTGAAATGGAAATTGACAGTAAGGTTTGAAAGGTGTAGCGGGAGGAAAAAAGATGAAGAAAGATAATATGAAAGGAGGTACAGTAAGAGGAACGAAAGTGGTTGCAGCTAGGGACCGCAGACACGCTGCAAAGTGCACCGCATGAGGTCCACTGACGGCACAGTGGGCCAGAACAGTATTTTTTTGGACAAAATAATTTTTTGCTTTCACATCCAAGTATCATTTATCATTTTCTATTATGAACGTTTAGAGTATTGTATTTACAAGCATATGTAATAATATGAGTGATACGTTTACCCATTTTCTGTGTATTTGGTAAAATATAGTTAGAACTAAATAACCTTTATATTTTACACCTTTATTCAATGCAGAAAAGATAAGAATAAGACTATAAAAAAATTTGATTATTTCTATCAAATGCTGTCTTTGAAGATTTTACAATATAAATTATTAAATGAATGTAAAGAATAACATTTTGGTTATACTTTTATACTATAGTACATAATATGAATATAGAAATAAAAGCATTTAATCCATTAAAAAAATCTAAAATAACAAGGAACTTTAACTCTTATTAAGACTACGTGATGCATATCAAAGGGTATTTTGGACGATTAAATTTTTACTTTCTTCAGGTAATTCAGTTTTTACTGGTCTGTCTACTAGAGTAGTTACCAAGGGATCAGATGGACAAAGTAATCTTATCATTAAATCTTCATTTGTCTTTATTCGTGATGTTTTCATTGTGAAAGATTCCCTAAACTTCTTGAATTCTTTATCCTTTGCTTCTAGTGCCTCCTCGGATAATAGGCCAATTGGTAGAGTGAAGTTGCATATCACTGAAGCACCATGAATTAACAACCGTTGGGGCATGTAGTACCAGTTACATTTTTGTACATAACATTTGGCAGTATCCAAGCAAAATCTTTCAAATTTATCTGCATCGATATCAAGACCAGATGACAATGTTGGTAAAATCAAATAAAGTTTATAAACGAAGGATTGATCAAGGCCAGTGATTTCGAATGCAATTTCTGCATTCTTAAAAAACCTGCGAGCAGTATTCCCATCATTAGATGTAACATTCTTATAGTCTCATTTTTAGTTTCATTTGAGAATTTCATTTTTGGATGAGTAACGAGAAGTGTATTTCCAGCACCAGAAAAACACTTCTATAACTCTTCAATGGAGCCTGGGATCGATCTCAGAATCACAGGGTTGGCTTTTAAGTGCTTTGCTATTGACCCACTGATGATCTCTATTGCAAATTAGTAATTGTAGTATAAGCAGTAAAGATTTCCTTATGCAATGGCTCCTTGACTTTCCTAATTTACAGGTTCTAGATATTTTCCTACTCTAAACCAAGCTGATCATTTGAACAGCCTTAAAATCCAAAACTACTAGCAACCCAACCCCCTTCAACTTTTTAGGCTGGGATTTGCCGCAAACCCCTTGAAAACACCATGTAGTATTAAGATGATGAAGTACCTACTCGTTGGCAGCTCTTGTCACCTTATGCCGTTTGGTTACTCAGACTCCCCGGTTGAAAGGCGCCATGATAGGGGAGGTAGCGCTTCAGTCATTATTGCCCACAAAAGCTCGAAGTGCAAATTGGTGCAAAGAAAACAAATATTTTCCCTTTCTACACAAGTTCTAGCATAATAAAATCCATAAGAGATACGAAGGAAATGCAAGCGAAAAAATTGCCGCATACTTGTTTTTGTTAAATACAAAATATTTGAAGTACTTTTGTATATATCTATGTAACATGGATTAATTGCATATTATACTCAATATTTTAAATGCTTAGTCACAGAAATAACAAGTAGTAAACTTGTTGAAACTCTCTTATAAACTAATGAAACAGACCTAATATCACAGATGCTACATGCACACAATTCTGATGTAGACTAATCACTAGCATACTGGGAGAGAATGTACTTAGCCGATTGCGTCTTAATACCATAGCGCCAGTGTAACCCATACTCCTTAAATAATAATTTAATATACGGTTCCCTTTCTAAAAAATATTCTAAATTACGATTTTAATATAATTTTGATAAAACTAAACAATAATTTTTTTGGTTTTTGTCCACCTCCTGGCCCACTGTGCGGTGGTATGGTATCGAAAGACGCAAATATCTAGCTCACCCGTAGCTAGCCAGGAACTGTGGGCGGTTCAGCGTTTCTGTCCCCACAAGCAGTTTCCAACCACAGCTTCGGTAGTACCATGCTTTGAAACCATATTTGTCAAGTATCGTATAGTATAAGATCCCGTATAGGTGGATAATTCACGAGCTGCGATCCCCGCTCTGCCAATGCAGAATCAGAGGAATTTATCTCTGGTGATAGGAATTCATTTCTCGATATAATGTGGTTCAGATTCCACAATAAGCTGTTGGTCCCGTTGCTAAGTGTTCCTAGCCACGTGAAAATATCTAATTCTTCGGGGCCAGCCTTAGGAGAGCTGTTAATCAGCTCAGTGGTCTGGTTACATTAAGATAGACTTAACTTTTCAACGAGTTACGATTAGTGAGTGGAATATTAGGAATAGCTCTTCAGTCATGAATAGTGAATAAAGTCTGGGGAAATTTCTTGAGTTTGCTGGTGAGTAAAAGTTGCAAGTGAAAAATCTCGGACTGAAATTGATAAAAAAAAAAGCTGGGAATGCTCTCGAATTATTATTGGAGAATGAAAGTGGGGAAAGCTTTGAACGAGTAAAAACATTGGAAAACATTATGAATACCGTTGATGAGTAAATGTTGGGGACAGGTCTTTCATTACAGTTGGTGAATAAAAGCTTGGAAGATCTCCAGAGGCACGACTAATGAGTAAGGACTGGGGAAAGCTTTGAAGTTACAGTTAGTGAGAACAGATTTGATCTAATTTCCAAAATACGACGAATCGTCTACATTTTCTGCCTTTAGTAACAACAAATGCTAAGAAAATCAAGTAAAAATGTTAACTATTCTGTGTTTTCACAGATGTTCCCGCCTCTCTTAATGTAATAAAAGTTGATCACAATAAACACCCAAAATCCTGATTAACGGGTCTAACTACAAATACTGCAAAAAAAAAAGCATGTGAATATCACAACATGTGTAATACATAGGTAGCCCCCTAAAGTCTAAACTGGTTGAAAATTGATAACTAGTTATAAAGATACAGTAATGAAAAAATAATCTTTATATCGAGTATTGGTCGAATATATGTATTTACTCATCAACATAAGGAGACAATTTCTGTTACACCAGTGTCTATTGAAAGATTTATGTAGATAAAATGTTAGGATACCCAAAATATGCAGATCACTCCATTAGCATGCTGATAAAGTAACATGTTTTAAGCTGTATACGAAGTAATAAATCGCTTATAAAAATACAACCCTCTGAAAGGAGGTGCAGATCAATGCATATGAAAGTCGACGGACTTCTTTAGAACCCAAGTCAAACTTTCAAGAACCATTAAGATGGGGAAAATTCTCGTGTAGTAAAGAACCATTAAGATGGGGAAAATTCTCGTGTAGTAGGGTGAAAGATGAAAGGTAAACACTCTTTGGGGCTTTTATAGAGCACCCGGGAAAAATGTAAATGCCTTTTGAGGTCCCGACAGATATTTAAGACGATAATGGGCAGCGCGGTCTCTCTCTTTCTCTCTCGCGGTCTCTCCCATAAAAGAAGATCGTGTCCTCAGAAATGCAATTTCTATTCGTTTTCCTAAGTGCCTTCTGATCTCTCTCTCTCCTTTTTTACAATATACGACGTTTGCCTTATTTTTGATAGACATTTTCTATCCTCTGCTGCATCATATTGGTTAGATATAAGCTTTTGAATGGTATCAAATTGCGTTTTTTTCTCGTATGCAATATTTTTTTTCCTTTTTTTAAGTATTATCAAGTGATAATGAACCATTGCGGAAAAAAATACTATGTTTGTAAGATGCCTTCTATTATTATTATTATTAT
>NC_061099.1:46043683-46068683 GCF_015104395.2 Macrobrachium nipponense | reverse complement strand
AAGAAAGGAAAATACTTTAGACCTAGTATTTGTGAATGAGGTGAATTATGTTAAAGAAATAATAGTTTATAATGCGAGTATTTCAGACCATAATGTCATAGAATTAACAGTCCATTCCAAAGCAAGTGAAAACAGAGATAAGCAAGAAATGAAAAAGTGGGAAGGATATGGAAAATACAACTTCTACGGTAAAAATATAAAATGTTCAGAAATAAATGAAGAATTAAACAAAGATTGGGATAACATTTTCTACGGTAAAAAATCTTAAAATGGTTCAGAAATAAATGAAAGAATCAAACAAAGGATTGGGATAACATTTTCGTAAGTGATGACATAAGGGTAAATACGGAGATATTATATAAAATATTAGAGAAAATAGGGGATAAATATATACCGAAGAAGAAAAGTAAACATCAGTCATGCATACCAAGAAACAGAAGGATCTTGTTCCAGAAAATCAGAAAGTGGAAAAAAGGTCTTGCAAAAGAAAAAAATGCATGGAAAGTTATAGAACTAAAAAGTAAGATAGAAAATCCAGAACAAAAGATTATACAATCAAAAGAAAATGAAAAACGGGACTTGGAAGAAAAAACCCTGGTAAATATCAAGCAAAACCCCAAACTATTATACTCATACGCGAAAAAGATGAATAAAAGAAGAATAGAAATAGGCCCTCTAAGAATTGAAGGGAGATTAACGAATGAAAAAAAAGGAAATATGCAACATATTGGCAGAACGATATAAGAGAGAATTCACCCCTAGATTAGATAATGAAGATAATGATATAGAAGTAAAGGACGAAAATAGTGAATATTTAGCTGACATAGATAGTAATGAAGCTGATATTGTGCAGACTATTAATGAAATTAAAAATGGAGCTGCTGCAGGGCCTGATGGTGTCCCTGCTATTTTGTTAAAGAAAGTAGTTCATTCTATCACAAAGCCACTTGCAATATTATTAAGACAAAGTGTAGATATAGGCAAGATTTATGATGAGCACAAATTAGCATATATTACCCCTACTTTCAAAAGTGGATCAAGACTAGAGGCAAGTAATTATAGGCCTGTGAGTCTAACATCACATATTATGAAAGTGTATGAAAGGTAATGAAGAAAAATATTATGAAACATTTAATAAAAAATAATTTGTTTAATATATATATGACAACATGGTTTCGTACCCGGAAAAAGTACACAAACCCAGCTGTTAGTCCACCGTGAGAACATATACAAAAAATATGAAAAGCGGAAATGAAACAGATGTGGTTTATCTAGACTTTGCAAAAGCTTTTGACAAGGTAGACCATAATATATTAGCGAAGAAAATTAAAAAACATAATATAGTGGATAAAGTAGGAAGATGGTTAAAAGCATTTTTACACAATAGAAAACAGATAGTTATTGCAAACGATGAAAAATCGGATGAAGCTAAGGTAATATCCGGTGTGCCACAAGGTACGGTGTTAGCTGCATTACTGTTTGTTATTATGACTGCAGTCATAGACAGAAATGTTAAGGACTCGGTAGTGAGTAGTTTTGCCGATGACACAAGAATAAGTAGAGAAATTACTTGTGATGAAGATAGGAACGAGCTACAAAGATACCTTAACAAAGTATATGATTGGGCAGAGGTAAATAGGATGATATTTAACTCTGATAAATTTGAATCAATAAATTATGGAGACAGAGACGGAAAGCTATATGCATATAGGGGACCTAATAATGAGACAATCACAAATAAGGATGCAGTTAAAGACCTTGGTGTGATGATGAATAGGAACATGTTATGCAACGATCAAATAGCAATTCTATTGGCAAAATGTAAAGCAAAAATGGGAATGTTGTTACAGCACTTCAAAACAAGAAAAGCTGAACACATGATTATGCTTTATAAAACATATGTTTGCAGTCCACTTGAATATTGCAATATGATATGGTACCCACACTACCAAAAGGATATTGCACAAATAGAGAGTGTACAAAGGTCCTTTACAGCTAGAATAGAAGAAGTTAAGGACCTTGACTACTGGGAAGGACTACAATCCTTAAAATTATATAGTCTAGAATGGAGAAGAGAACGCTACATGATAATTCAGGCATGGAAACAGATAGAAGGAATAGCTGAAAACATCATGGAGCTAAAAATATCAGAAAGAGCAAGCAGAGGTAGATTAATAGTGCCCAAAACTATACAGGAAAAATAAGGAAAGCACAGGACATTAATCCACTACGCACCAGCATCGATAATGCAGCGTCTATTCAATGCGTTGCCACCTCATCTGAGGAATATATCAGGAGTGAGCGTAGATGTGATTTTAAGATAAAACTCGACAAATATCTAAACTGCATCCCAGACCATCCAAGATTGGAAGATGCAAAATATACCGGAAGATGTACTAGCAACTCTCTGGTAGCATTAGAGGTGCCTCACACTGAGGGACTGGGGCAACGCGAACAAGATGTAAGGTCTGTAGGTAAGGTAAGGTCTCTCTCTCTCTCTCTCTCTCCTTCTCTCTCTCTCTCTGTGGGGGTTTGGGGGTTGGGGTGGGGTGTCGGTTATTGGGAACATGCAGGATGTGCAAAGGCATTACATTACTGTTACCTTTATTACTGTTGTAGCGTTAATTTCCATTGTAAAATTTATTCTTTTTTCTTTAGTTTGATTCCCCTCTCTCTCTCTCTCTCTCTCTCTCTCTCTCTCTCTCTCTCTCTCTCTCTCTCTCTCGTGTAAAGGGATATCAATATTTATATTTTATTAATGCGGTAGCATTAATTTCCTTTGTAAAATGTATTTCCTTATTCAAATATTCTCTCTCTCTCTCTCTCTCTCTCTCCTCTCTGGGGGGTGGGGGGTGGGAGGTGGGGTTAGGGATGGGGGACGGTTATTGGGAAAATGCGGGATGCACAAAGTCATTACATTACTGTTATCTTTATTACTGTTGTAGCGTTAATTTCCATTGTAGAAAGTATTCCTGTTTTTTTTTTTTTTAATGATTCTCTGTCTGTCTATCTGTCTGTCTGTCTGTCTGTCTCTCTCTCTGTCTCTCTCTCTCTCTCTCTCGTGCAAAGGGATTTATATCAATATTATCTTTATTAATGCTGTAGCGTTAACTTCCTTTGTAGAATGCATTCCTTTATTAGAATGATTCTTTCAGTAATAATTACGTAATATCACATGTCAAAACACTTTGTATTTCATATTCCTGTTCATTTCAAGTTCTCAGTCTTCAGATGACCTCTTTTGAGTTTTACTGCTTTCAGAAATTTGATATTTTTTTTTCAGTCATGTTTTAATGTTTGAATTTTGTAACGTGTAAATATTTATGCAAATTAAATTCACCTTATCACCAGTGTAATAATCCAGTTTTTCTTCCCATGTGGATAGCTATAAAAATCTCTTTTGTGTACTGATGACATGATTTATTTAATGTCTATTTTATATGGCCTATAATAATTTCAGAATACGTCAGACGCCTGGTGCTGATAGCCTATTTATATCGTTATCGATAGAATAAAAACGGCCTCTAAAATATTAATGGTAGATATAAATTATTCTCAGCAGTATTATCATAATCCCCACTTTTCGTAAGTGAGGGTCACAGTCTTGGTAGAGAGATTTAACAATATTTGCCACACTTCCGAGACTTCAGTTATTTTGGCTTCATTTGAATTCGCATCAGCACTTCCCTTACATAAAGGAGAGATGGCTCAGCTGTGCCCACTTTGGTTTCTATCATGGCCCCCGTAAATCATTCTTTGATCTTTCGACTTCGCTACAGCTTTTTGCTTCACCTACTTGTGTGACTCACTTTTTCTCTCATTATTTCACCTTCTGTTATATTCATTCGTATTTATTTGCATTTGTTCCTTCTTCTAGGTTGCCGCTTGTCGCTTACTCTCATAACTTTAATCTTGTTCGCTTTTAATCTAAGATGTCTCAACTGCAAGAAAAAAAAAAAAACTTTTCAGACTCTTTCACCAGTTATGGTAGCTTCGCTTAATTTTCTCCAATGCGCTCTCTTGCATATACAACATCAACCATTTCACACTCTGTTGAAGACTCGTTTTCTAATATCACAACTTTGCACGTACATATACTGCCCCTCATCTTGCTTCTTGCATCACTTGTTCATAAATCAATTGACTGACCTCAGAGACGCAAGCACCCAAGTTTGTCTTTGATACATTTTTATATATAAGCAGTCACTATCAGCAATTCTAAGTTACTTGACTCCATACCTTACATTCAAATGACTCTTAATAAAATGTAAAAAATGACAGATAATAGTCTAATCCATAGTTTTCAAGGTTGCTGAGATGAATAGTGACACTCCCGATGCCCTTTAACTCCAAGTTTCCAAATTCTAACATTATTCGCCTGTTATATCTATCATAAGTGTTTTCTCGACCTATCTGGTTTCTGATCTTTTAGATATCATGTCAATAACAGAAACTTAATCCAAACACCCTTACATTAGTCTGCAACAGTACTACACCTCTAGTGGTAAACTAATTATGATTACAAACCAGCAGTTCTTAAAGTTGCCGATTCCTCTTTTACCTTTATACAATCGAACAATTTTACCTCCCTCCCATTCCGATGGATTCTTTCTTTTAGCCACGAATACCTTCTTAGCCATGGTCAGTCACTCAAACTATTACCGCTGTTACATATTATCTCGCTTTGGTCCATTCAACTCTGGTGTGTTTCGATTCTTTGACCTGTTAATTTAAAATTATGTCTTTAATGGTTACTTCCACAAAAATTCATGGCCTTTACATTAAACCTTAATACTTTTCTGTCTTACTGTCGACCTGGAATTGCACCTTCTTCAGAGAGCTTCTATCAATTCAGTGGTCTGCTGTTAGATTCATTTGTTCATTCTCCCTGCACTAGTTTCCCTGAAGAAGTATGTTCTAATCTCCCACCATTTCTTGTTCACCTTTTCCAATTTTTGTCTTTATTACTCTTCTTTATATTTTCTCATATTTTTTTAGCATTTTTGTTTGATTCATCTCGACCATAATTATTTCCCAGTTTATCTGTATCAAAATACCAAAGAAGTTCACACACCCTTTCCATTTTTTTTATTTATTACTTTTTTTTTTAATATTCTCTCATATATTTTTAGCACTTTTGTTTGTATCATCTCGACCATAATTATTTCCCAGTTTATCTGTATCAAAACACCAAAGAAGTTCACTCACCTTCTCCATTTTTTGTATTTATTACTTTTTTTTAATATTCTCTCATATATTTTTAGCACTTTTGTTTGTATCATCTCGACCGTAATTATTTCCCAGTTTATCTGTATCAAAACACCAAAGAAGTTCACTCACCTTCTCCATTTTTTTCTTTATTAAACTTTTGTTTCCTATTTCTCTTATATTCTTTTAATACCTTTTGTTTGTTTCATCTCTCCCATAATTATTTCCCAGTTTATCTGTATCAAACACAAAAGAAGTTCACTCACCTTTTCCAATTTATGGCTTTATTAATTTATTATATAACGTATATATATATATATTATATATATATATATAGATATATATATATATATATATATATATATAGTATATATATATATTCCCTCATATTCTTTTAGCGCCTTTTCTTTGTTTCATCTCAGCCATAATCATTTCCCAGCTTATCTGTATCAAAACACCAAAGAAGTTCACTCACCTTTTCCAATTTATGGCTTTATTACTCCTTTTTTTTAATATTCCCTCATATTCTTTTAGCGCCTTTTGTTTGTTTCATCTCGACTATAATCATTTCCCAGTTTATCTGTATCAAAACACCAAAGAAGGTCACACACCTTTTCCATTTTTTTTATTACTCTCTTTTTTATATTCTCTCATATTTTTTAGCACCTTTTGTGCGTTTCATCTCGGCCATAATCATTTCCCAGTTTATCTGTATCAAAATACCAAAGGAGTTCAGGAGTTCACGATAAGGGAAAACCATAATCATTCCGACAAATTCTTGGGCACAGAAATTCCAACTGAAATAAGGGTGGTGGAGGGAGTTAATAGCCCAGGCGTTATATGATACGCCAATTATCTTTGTAATGTAGCCTTCCCGGGCGTTGGGGAAACCAGAAACAATGGCGCATCCATTAGCGGAGGAAAATGAGGGCAATTTCTCTAAGTTCTCGGGTTTTCCACGACACGAAGCCAGCCATTTGTAGAAACCGCCTGTCCGCTCTTAAGACGATTTTGGCTTTCAAACGTCGCCATCTTGCCGCTCCAGATCCGTCGTCTTAAATACGCTTTGCACTGGCTGTATTCTCCAAATAGTAATGTATTATTCATATTAATATTTTGTACTTGCTGTATATTCTAAATAGAAATGTATTTCATAATATTTTGTACTGGCTGTATTTTGTAAATAGAAATGTATAAGTCATATTAATATTTTGCATTGGCTGTATTTTCTAAAAGGAAATGTATCAGTCATATTAATATTTTTAACTGGCTGTATTTTCCAAAAGAGATGTATTATTCATATTAATATTTTGTACTGGCTGTATTTTTTAAATATAAATGTATCTGTCATATTAATATTTTGCACTGGCTGTATTTTCTAGATAGAAATGTTTTAGTCATATTAATATTTTTTACTGGCTGTATTTTCTAAATAGAATTGTATTAGTCATATTAATAATTTGCACTGGCTATATTTTCTAAATAGAAATGTATGTCAAAATATTTTGCATTGACTGTATTTTCTAAATATAAATGTATCAGTCATATTAATATTTCTTACTGGCTGTATTTTCTAAATATAAATGTATTAGTCATATTAATATTTTGTACTGGCTGTATTTTCTAAATATAAATTTATTAGTCATATTATTATTTTTCACTGGCTGTATTTTCTAAATAGAAATGTATATGTCAAGTTGATATTTTGCACTGGTGTCTTTTCTAAACAGAAATTTATTAGCCTCAAAGTATTTTTAAGGACATCTTAATCTCTTATCTGTTGGTATGGAACGAAGGAAATAAACCGGATTCTTCGTTCAGTATAAGATGGAAATAAACTTTACGTTGATGATAAAAGAGGAAAATAAGATAATAATAACTATAAAGTCGGAAGAAAGTTGAAAGTTTCTCCTTCAGGTGAATAAATCTGCTCAACACTTTCTCTCTGGGGTTAAATGATGTGGATGACCATAGTTCCCGTTGTTTATACCCACGTTTCATTTTCTTTTCCCGTCGTGTTATTCCAACGCTTATTTATAATTACGATAAAAGTGCCATTTAACTCCAGTTCCAAAATTAAACCATTACCGGTGTTGAATTTCATCGCTAGGCTAAAGATGAGACACTGTCGAAATGTTATTAATTCGACCGGAAAATGTTTCCTACAAAACAGAGCGTGAATCACAGCGTTGCTTAACAGACCAGAAAGGGAAATAAATTAGTAGTTGTGAAAAACAAACATACCTTACATTCAAACTACTCTTAATAAAATGTAAAACATGACAGATATTAGTGTCTAATCCATAGTTTTCAAGGTTGCTGAGATGAATAGTGACAATCCCGATGCCCTTTAACTCCAAGTTCTAACATGATTCGCCTGTAATCTATCATAAGCTTTTTTTAAAACTGAAAATATGCTTTTATTTTCGTCGAAAGGAGCCATGAAAAGTAAACCATAGTAAGAAATGATGCAATTAAATGAGACGAAAAGCACAGTAGTCTGATAATAATTATATGAAAATAAAGTAAAGCCAGTGGAAAAAATGATGTTGATTATGAACATTTTAAACTTTAATAAGTCTCAAAGGAAACAAAGTGCATTTCGTCACAACAACAGTGCAGTCACAGACAGTGGGGTTAAAGCAAAGCAAAGGGCGAAGTATATACATTGTAAATATATTAGATTTATTACCCTGACATGAAGGTACTGAACACTGTCTGAGAACCTAAAACGTAGAAATTAAATAAGGAAAAGGTATTCTAGGGAGAAGTTAATAAAAAAACTGTAAATCAAAATACCTACACCATAAATATCAGAAAATCCACATAAGAAGGTGTGTGAGAACCGGGACTTTGAACAAGTACTTTCGTAGTTTACTGTACATTCTGAAGTTCGCACTGAATACAGGAGAGAAGTTGACAGACCTTCAATACAAAAACAGAATGGGGGAGGGGGTGGGGGGTTATAGTTTGTTAATCTGGGCGGTGTGTTCTTTAATGAAAATAAGCAAGGAAAGAGGATCAAGGTATAACCCAGGATGGAGTATTTAATGAAGGAAATGTGAAAAAGTGGAATGCAAGCTTAAAAAAGAAACCCGAGCCAAGCGAGGCTTCAGCCAGCAAAACGCCTCTTCGGAAAGATCAAAGGCTCATTCCATGCCCACACTCCAGCCTCCTAATGCCAGGATTTCCTCTGCTCCCTTTAACGTCACGTCACAAATCTCACGGGATCCCAGTGGACGATCTTATCTCTAAGAGGGGAAATAGCTGGCCAAGAGACGACTCAGTATCTGAATAGAGAGCTCATAAGAATCCGAAGTGTCACAAATTATGACCAACGAAATGAGTCGATGCGCTTAATCCAGGTGTAGTTTTTTTTTAAGGCTGACTTTCAATTCTTCATTCTTCAACAACGTTTTAATTTAATTGTTTCTTGTGTTTCCTTGAGCTGTGAATTCTTACTTTATGAAACTTGAATTTACATCCCTTTTTAAATAAGTTCAAATAAGTGATATGGATTTCAAAATGTATATTCCACAGATAATTTTCTTGCTTTCCTTGCTCTTGTTTGCTAAGCTCTTTTGGAAAATCAAACTCGTTCTCGCTGTTTATTTATAAGTACATTTTTGACAAATTCTCCCGAAAGCCAAGTTGCAACTTACAATATTCTCATTTTTCGTAATCTTATTTCCTTGTTTATCCATTTACTGCTCTGAATTTTCTGCTAGTAGCACAATAAGTACAATAAACTTGTCATTAGTTACCTCATTGCAGGTATTTCCTAGTGATATTATCTTTAGCATTTCCTCATTAATCATATGCCAGCCATTCAAAGTAAATTCCACCATCCCGGATTTAGCTAACTTTAGTTTTAGGTTATGATGTGAAATGTAGTTAAATATGGTCTCATAATAACTTGGACATCTCTACTGTTGCCAGCTTCTACTTTTCCAGCATTTTGGATGATCAGTTTAAAGAAAAAAAAAGGTAACATTTGAAAAGCGAAAAGAGTCCCAGGGCATTACCTGTTCTATGTGACTTCCTGGAACCAATGTAACTTCTTGGAACCAATGTAACATCCTGGAACCAATGTAACTTTCTGGAACCAATGTAACTTCCTAAAATTCATGTAACTTCCTGGAACCAATGTAATTTCCTGGAACACAATTAACTTCCTAGAACACATTCCTGGAACCAATGTAATTTCCTGGAACACATTTAACTTCCTAGAAACAATGTAACTTCCTGGAGCTTCCTGGAATCAATGTAATTTCCTGGAACATATGTAACTTTCTGGAACCAATGTAATTTCCTGGAACATATGTAACTTTCTGGAACCAACGTAATTTCCCGGAACATATGTAACACCCTGGAACCCATGTAGCTCCCTGGAACCCATGTAACTTCATGGAACCAATGTAACTCCCTGGAACCCATGTAACTTTATGGAACCAATGTAACTCCCTGGAACCCATGTAACTTCATGGAACCAATGTAACGTTCTGGAACCCATGTAACTTCCTGTAACCAATGTAATTTCCAGGAACATACGTAACTTCTTGGAACCAATGTAACTTCCTGGAACACATGTAACTTCCAGGAACCCAGATAACTTCTTGGAACCAATGTAACGTCCTGGAACCAATGTAACTTCCTAGAACCAATGTAACTCCCTGGAACCCATGTAACTTCATGGAGCCATAAATTCCTGGAACCAATGTAACTTCCTGGAACCAATGTAACTTCTTGGAACCCATGTAACTTCATGGAACCAATGTAAGTTCCTGGAGCCCATATAACTTCCAGGAATCAATGTAACTGCATGGAACCAATGTAACTACCTGGAACCAATGTAACTCACTGGAATCCTGTAACTCATATAACTTCCAGGAATCAATATAACTTCACGGAACCAATGTAACTACCTGGAACCAATGTAACTTCATGGAACCAATGTAACTTCCTGGAACCCACGTAACTTCCTGGAAACACAACCGTAAAATAGATCTCAGTAAGACCAAACATCCACCACTTTTTTTTCTTTGTATTTACTTTCCACAAAGTTTCTCAGTCCCTCTCCGTTTCACTCCAGCTCTTCATCAAAGTCATTTTCTCATTTTATCGCTGGGTTATTGCCGCCTTTCTACCATCCCTTTTAGTTCCTTCTCTCCCCTGTTGTTTGTCGAGCTCTTGAAGGCTTAGGGATTTTGGAAGAGCAACTGGTTTAGAGGGACCTCTCTGCAACTGCTTTGTAGTTTTGGAGGAAATTACGTATTAACGGAAAATTTCACCGAGGAGACATTCTAATTTTTTCACTCCGTTTTTATGTTTCTCTCTCTCTCTCTCTCTCTCTCTACTCTCTCTCTCTCTCTATATATATAATATATATTTATATATATATATATATATATATATATATATATATATATATATATATATATATATATAATATGTATATAGCAGCTCTGCGTCCATGAAGAAAATATGTTAAGATTTGCAAATTACAAAACTGCAAATTGTTTGAATTTTAACAGCGGTCGTTAGTCAGTTTTAGAAGGCTTCGGAAGCGTCTGTGTTGTCGTTGCAAGTCACGACACTATTCATTCTCGTCAGACATGTCGAGATAACAGACAGATTCCAGACAGATTCCAGGAGAATTAGTAAGGGAAACAATTTCCTCTTTAAAAAGGAAATGAAATAGAGGTCATGGTAAACAAAAAATAACAGATAGATAAAGACAAAATCCACGATGGAGCCTACGAGGCCTTTCGACTTATTGTCGTTTATTGGCCTAAGTAAAGGACAAGAAGTCGAAGCCTTTTGCAGAACTCCGTCGTTCTCGCTCCTTCGTGGATTTGGTCTTTATTTATATATATTCACCACGTTCCATATTTTCCTGATTCAGTCAGAAATTAACCGATATAAACAAAACTTGCGACCTAGATCCTGGGATGTATAACACATACAGAGAAAGGGATTTTAGAGCGGATCTAGACGAAGATGGTGTTGCGCAGACCTATGGCTTCTTATGATCAGTGGTGCGAATAGTTTGATAGTAACTGCAAATCTTGTGACAACTAATACTGATGCAATATGCAGATCCCCGAGGATGTATGATGAAGACTCTAATTTATTCATGAACGTGAAGCAGTGTCAGATTAATGTGCGCAAAAGGGGTGACTGGTTTGGTATGAGACTGGGTATCTCATCCACAGGTGCCTTGTGTTTTCAAGAAGGTTTTGTCCTTTTAATTTGGTTTGATTGATGAAATCTAGCAAGGCAGAGGGTAGGGAATGCAAGTGCAACATAGCGTGATAAAAGAGACATGGAGGGAGGTGGCGAGTGGTTGATGTTTGTAGGTGAAAATGATAGTTAAAAAAAAATTGCATGAGTCAGGTGGACGAATAGAAAAGAGATTAGATAAGGAGTAAACAGCACTGTTTTTCATTTTTAAATTTAAAGATTGTTTCCAAAGTAAATGGGCGAAGTTGTTCAAATAAGTTAGGTTATGATGAATGGCAAATCTGCTTTCATATGTGTACGTGAATGTGGATGTAGGGAAAAAAAACGTAGAGAGGTTTGGATCTTCCACAAAATGACACGTACTGAAGAAATGCCAGATGAGAGGAAGAGTAGAGACGAGCGAGACTGGAGTCGAGAAGAGAGAGAGAGAGAGAGAGAGAGAGAGAGAAGACTTTCAAAAACAAACCCTGTGTTATTGTTAAAAAAGTGTCTATTTTTTAACCTTTTTATCATGCCACTTGCTTCATCTCCCAGTCTCATTCACTTCAGGCCAAAATCTTTGGATGTCAAACTCCGCTCCTAGAGACCTTGAATATTTCCAGTAATTTCTGATGAAAGTCATAATCTTTCCCGCTCTATTTTTACAGAGCACATTCTACTGATGGATGCGTTGGTTCTAAATTCTGAAAAAAGGCTTGATATTCTCATTCCTTTTCAGTCATCTTTGGAGCCTCCTAACACTGGTTTTATGCTTCTATATATCTTCAGCATTGTATTATTTTAGAAGCAAGTATGTATGCATATATGAATGCATATATTACTTGAAGGATTTTACATACATACCAGGAATAAAATGGCTTTTATTTATTAAGGGTATGTATCCATACTGATTGGAAAATTGATTTTGCACCAATGTATGTATATATTATTTCAAGAGTGAATTTAGGACACGTGATTTATTAAATTCATAAGAGAACACCAGTTTTCTTATGGAGTAATATTGTCATAAAGTCATCAATTGTAACTATAGCTGGTTCACTTAAGGTAGATTCTTGGATGAGCCCTATGCTTACGAGACGTTTGTTTGGCGGCCGCTGATTGACTGGTGCCGGGAGGTAGGCAGCTCCCAGCCAATCAGCGGCCGGCAAACCAACGTCTCGTAGGCACAGGGCTCACCCAAGAATCTTCATTAAGTGAACCAGCTATAGTTGGTAATAATTTATCTTACCTTTAAGTGGAAAATATGAATGATTCCATCCAATATTATAGTTTGCAGAAGAGATCATACACGGTAGTAGATGACTTCAGTTGAAATGAATTATTTACAAAATAGACAAATCTCGTACATTCCTTTGCTGTTATTTAGGGAATCTGGGTTCGTTTATCCTCAGTAAAAGCACAACTGAAATACTCCACACTGACTAAATCATTAATAAGTGACAATAAGAGACAACCAACATCACTAATATAAAGAAAAAATGTTAAATAACAATAAGTAAACAAAGTAACTATCCTGAAATGAAGAGGTCTGGATTCAGGAAACAAAAGACTTATTTGGATTTCAGAAAAAAAGAATAACAACAACAGCTCTCACCTGGGATAATCACATGAAGAAAAGAAGTTGGATATCTCTCTCATTTCGGAAAATCAACAGCGCTGACTGAACGGGAGAATATTAATTCAGAATTTGCAAATGAATCATGGAAAACGGCTCTGTTTCCACCATCTGGTATGAACCAGCTGGGCAGAAAACACTGGATGAATATGAAATTGCCACCAATATGGATGATTTGAATGAACGTTGCGATCTTACTAGAACATATTCATGTTGCCAGAATTTATTTCTTAAGGTGACTGTGCTATATCCTTCAACCAGAGAGTCTGAGGTGCCACAAATACAAAGGTTAATTGAATTTAGTATTTTTTTCATAGAAACTCCTCATGAGAAAATGATCTATTTAAATTATCTTTTTCATAAAATGCTTACACTTAGACCTATATCTATAGGTCTAAGTTAAAGTTAAATGTTACTGCTTTCGTCAACACTCCAATATATTTGTCTTTGCCTGACTAAAATCATGCTCTTCTTTTTAAAGGCACTAATAGTACTCATAAATTAGTGGCTGAAATATCAAAATCAATTAACATTTCGCAGATTTCATCGAGATCACTCAATAGGCTTTTTTTACCTGTAAGGTCACCTCTACCCACATCCAATCATTAGGTGTATTTTATGCTTTCCATAGATTTTGACATAATTCATGTTAGGCATACTCTCTGCACATGGGTTTACTCACTCTGTAAAATGTTATTAAGATTTTTTTTTTTTTTCATCGGAGATGCTCTTTTCTAATTCAGTCGAATGTCCTATATCCATCCCTTTCTCTGTTCCAGTGCTGGTTATCAACGATGTTACCTACCCTATGTTTTTTTCCCTTAGCAATGATCGTACTAAGTCATCTTCAGACGTATCTGTTTGTATGCTGGTATTCCTACTCGTCACAAGTAGCAATTTCCATTTCAGCCACTACAGAGCCTCCTTGTCAGTCATCCTTTGTACTGGGTAATTATGTTTATGCTAGTTTAGATAGTCTCTATGGGCAAGGAAAAGGAAATTGCGTTAATAATAATGATAATACTTCCATCACCAATCGTGTTTCCGCTTATTTGTTGAGCTGTATATAAACTACTTTGATTTATTAACGATTTCGCTTTGCAGGTTGGTAGTGGTATGTTTCTGGTTAACGCTGCTTCTAAGAATGTGTACTCTACAACTTATCCTTCAAGAATCTTATTAAAATTGATACCTTCAAGAATCTTATTAAAATTGATACTGGATTTATTGAGTTATTTTCAATTAGTATTCTCTTAACTTGGAATGTCATTAAGGCAGTTCTCCTCTTGATTGTTGGGAGCCAAAGGCGTTTTGTGTGAAAGATATACTGACTCCTAATGTTCATCTCGAATAACTTTACCCTTTGCAAAGTTGCTTCCTTTCATTTATATACCAGACATTACTTTCATCGCGGCTATCACTGATATCTTTATTGGATGCTTGCTTCACAAAAAAAAAATAATAATAATAATCACACAATTTAACACAGCTAAGGTTCATGATTTATGATTCCATCGGACCATCTCATCCACAAGATGGCAGTCAAGACACGACAGCGGACCGTGAACTGATGTCGTTAAATCCGGGGCTTAGTCATTTCCGGTTTTATTGACGGTATGCAAATAAATGTCAGTCATATTAGGCATGTGATGTTGGCACTGCTGGTGAGGTGAGACAACCATCGTCGACAGTGCAGTTATTGGCATGACGCATATTGCCAATAAGAATTGGTTTCCCGGGGAGCGAATTACAGGCGACCTGAGGAAAATGACGCAGTGAAGAGAGGTCACAGATTCATAGCCATTTTCATGCATATATTATTAATGTTAGAAAAATGGGGTGGGAGGATTTTGTTGAATGAAATATAAAAACAAGAGGAAATTTTGGTATTACGGTTAGGTTTTTTCTTTTGAAGCGTCATAACAGTACCTAAACAACAAACGTTGAATTATATAAGAAGATGCAGTGTATTGTTTTTTGTTTATACTTAGATAAATAAGTCCCTCAGTTACCAGAATGCACTGAAATACATTGAATATAGCATCGATTTTCACAAATACTCCTTTTTAGGCCGTTTTCATACTTTGTAATTGGCCTCTTCTCTCATTCAACTATCACATTCGCTTGTTAAGAGTACTTACCTGCGATTTTTAAATCAGAGGTCTCAGTCTAGTTACGAAACTTTGATTCCATCGATCATGGCAAAGCTATTGAAGGAAAAGTACAAGTGTCCTTTGATAAAGAAAAGTCGAATTTCAAATTTCATCAAATAAACTTTATCGGTAATGTAATGTATCAAGCTACTCCAGTTTCCTTGCAGCTTACTTCCACACATTTTTAATTTCCTGCCTGATTCACCCAAAGGCCAGGAGTACACGAGACACTGTGGCACCACAGAGTGCGCTTATAAACAATGGCAACTTATGGGAAGCCACTCCGCCGCCACACACAGACGCCACACATCGCCGCCACGCACCGACGCCACGTGGCTCGTATGCACCTTGGCAAAAGATCGTCGTCGTGTTACTCCAACTTTTAGGAGCTGCTTTTTCATTCCAACAACAGCAGAGGAAAAAGAAAAAAAGAGAGCTACAATAGACAATTATATTTGAGCCTCATTTCCACCGCTAATCCAATCTCCATTTGCGTTTATCGCTCCGAGACCTGGGTTTTTGGGACCGAATCCCAGCCCCTCAAGAAACATCCGAGGAGGATCCCCTCTGAGGAGGCGCCATTTGCGAAATGCAGATTCCGCTATGAAATGCACTGTATATATGTATATATTAGGTAATGCGGCTTCCTTTGATAAATGCCACGTCGCAGCCACCGCATAAAACTCTCTCTCTCTCTCTCTCTCTCTCTCTCTCTCTGTGCCGTGTAAATCTTTCTCCATTAGTCCGGATAACAGCGGGATGAAAGATGGCCGTGTTTCGAAGTAATACCGGCATGAAAACGGAGAGGAGGAAGTTTGCGTCTCGTTAAGACCGTGAATAAAAGGAAAGGCCCCCTGGGTGCCGGGGAGAACGCCCCCCCCCCCCTTCCCCACCCAACCCTAACCCGGCTGCCAGGGAAAAGGACGCGAGCGAGTTATAATAAGCTCAAGTTTAACGTTTTTTCACGTTTGTATTGGAATATGCATTTGCTCTGAACGTTTTCTTCACAGGAAATGTCAGTAAGGATTTTATAACCGAATTATTATTATTATTATTATTATTATTATTATTATTATTATTATTATTATTATGATGTTAACTCTGAGTAAGAAGTTACGTTTTTATGAACATTTGCTCCACAGGTATAACGGAATTATTATTATTATTATAATTTTTTTTTGCTCTATCACAGTCCTCTAATTCGACCGGGTGGTATTTATAGTGTGGGGTTCCGGGTTGCATCCTGCCTCCTTAGGAGTCCATCACTTTTCTTACTATGTGCGCCGTTTCTAGGATCACACTCTTCTGCATGAGTCCTGGAGCTACTTCAGCGTCTAGTTTTCTCTGATTCCTTTTCAGGGATCTTGGGATCGTGCCTAGTGCTCCTATGATTATGGGTACAATTTCCATTGGCATATGCTATATCCTTCTTATTTCTATTTTCAGGTCTTGATACTTATCCCTTTTTTCCCTTTCTTTCTCTTCAACTCTGGTGTCCCATGGTATTGCGACATCAATGAGTGATATTTTCTAATTGATTTTGTCAATCAACGTCATGTCTGGTTAATTTACACGTATCACCCTATCTGTTCTGATACCATAGTCCCAGAGGATCTTTGCCTGATCGTTTTCTATCACTCCTGCAGGTTGGTGCTTGTACCACTTATTAATGCAAGGTAGCTGGCGTTTCTTGCACAGGCTCCAGTGGAGGGCTTTTGCCAATGAATCATGCCTCTTTTTGTACTGGTTCTGTGCAAGTGCCGGACATTCGGTTGCTATGTGGTTTATGGTTTCATTTTTCGTATTGCACTTCCTACATATGGGAGAGATGTTATTTCCATCTATCGTTCTTTGGACATATCTGGTTCTTAGGGCCTGATCTTGTGCCGCTGTTATCATTCCTTCAGTTTCCTTCTTTAGCTCTCCCCTCTGTAGCCATTGCCATGTGTCATCGCTGGCTAGTTCTTTAGTCTGTTTCATGTATTATTATTATTATTATTATTATTATTATTATTATTATTATTATTTGTTCCACAGGGAATGTTAGTAAGGATTTTATAAACGCAATAATGATGATGATGATAATGATGATGATGATGATGATGATTGTTATTATTATTATTATTATTATTATTATTATTATTATTATTATTATTATTATTATTATTATTATTATTATTATTATTATTATTATTATTTACTGAGACAAGGAAGTTACGTTTTTAATCAGGTTTCCTATCGAGAACATGTTTCAGGTCTTTGTCAGTTTGTTTGTCAAGAGAATTGCGCAAAAATTGATTAAGTTTTTTAACGAGAATCGTATGTCAAGTAACCAACAAAAATTTATTAAATTCTTAGGAGAGACTGGAATGCAACTTTTGACTGGAAGACTGGAATGCAACTTTTGACTGGAAGACTGGAATGCAACTTTTGATTGGAACACTGGATTGGCAACTTTTTGACTGGACTGGAATGCAACTTTTGACTGGAAGACTGGAATGCAACTTTTGACTGGAAGACTGGAATGCAACTTTTGACTGGAAGACTGGAATGCAACTTTTGACTGGAAGACTGGAATGCAACTTTTGACTTTCCAGGGAGCCAGACATCAAAGGGAAAATTAACCTTTGCCGGAACTTCAAAACGAAAGAGTAGTGACTTCATATTTGCATGCATACTCTACTAATGAAGCAAATGTGTTGAGCGAGGTGAATGAAAGTCGGTTATATACTTAGAGGTCAAAGTTCATATAGGAACTTGATCTTAACCGTAACTTTCGATTCGTATTCGGATGAAATCTCTTTATGCGACTCGTACAACCTTTTAATGACGTTGATATGCCGGGTCATTTACAAGGCTATAAGACCAAATTGCAACCATCCAGCCCCAGTAGTTTTTTTTTTTATTATTATTTAAGGTTAAAGTAAGTCATGGATCGTGCATCTGGCAGCGCTATCCGGAGACGTCGAATGCACCCTCACTCTACCGCATTTGGGAAGCAACCGAAGCGCTATCGGTCGTAGCTAGTGGTTTTATACAGTAGCATTATACGTTGTGCAGAAAAGTAGATTACGAAGTAGCTTCTGTGCATTCTTTTTTCCTTTTTTTTTTCTTTTTTTCAATTTTCACGAGGCAGCGTGAGAAACAGAGCTGTTATTTGTCATAGATCACACTTTATAAATGATCTTACTCGGAGTTTCATCATTGTACGTGATTAAGATCTTTTTGATGAGGCAGAACTTTTTCTTCTTTTTTTAATTGTTGTTCGTTCACTGATTTGTATATTGGCTTTTCGAAGCTTGTTCCATCTTAGCGATTCTACTCGTAAAAAAAAATGTGCGAAATAAATGCTCCCCGCCCCTTTTTTTTTGGGGGGGGGGGTTAGGTGGGGGGGGGGATGCTACTAGAATGAAAATGTCCATTTTTTTCCAAACATGCTCGCTAATTGTCAGTTCGATGTGAATAAACGTTGCATGTTTATTGAGCTTTATGTTCATATTTCATATAGTTTGTGTACGTCTGTATTTTTCCATTATGTAACTGAAATATTTTCATTTTTCAAAACGTTCGTGTACGCCCATATTTATCCATAATGTCACTGAAATATACGCTGTTTCCACTTTTACTGAACGTTTTCACACAATATTTTTTGGAACTCTATGCATATGAACGTGTCATCTATATTATTGGCCATCAGAAATATCTGAAACTAACATTTGTTATACATACACAACGGCAATATTTTTGTATTACTCCTCTCTCTATATGTTTGCTTCATAGTTTTAGTTACAGCCTGGCCTCTAAAAATTCGCTCATTTTTGCTTCACGTCTGCTATATAATACCATTTACGTTTATCTAGCTATATATATATATATATATATATATATATATATATATATAGTATATATATTATATATATATATATATATATATATATATATATATATATATATATGTGTGTATGTATATACCATACATACATATATGAATATATTATATATATATATATATATATATATATATATATATATATGACTGGTAAAAATGTTCTGTTACAACAGAATTCCGTCTAATTAAAGGAACCAATTAAAACGCCAAAATATAGAAAGTACCATATTCCATTACCTACCTGGAGAAGAGAGAGACAGCCAGTCTCTGAAATATAGTATTTACTTTCTATGTTTTGGCGTTTTTATGGGCTCCTTTTATTATATATATATATATAATATATATATATATTATATATATATAGATATATATATATATATATATATAATATAGTAATATATATATATATATTATATATATATATATATATTATATACACACATATATTTATGTATCTATGTACTGTATTTATGTATACGTGTATACATTTAAATGTTTGTGTAAGTGTTGTATATATATATCAGCTTACAAACTTATTAGACGTATATAGTAAAAAAGAACCGTTTGGATTCCATTCCTTTAATTTTTCTTTGACATTTTTTTTTACTGTCCTGTTTTTTTTTAATATAGATAACTTCATGCATTCATTGATACTTGAGTTTTTTTTATTATAATAAGGGCTGAAACACTGCGTTTGCTGTTGCTCCGGACTAAATGTTGTTGCTGATTGATTGATTGACATCTTAACATTCATAGTTATTAACAGTCAAAGACCAGTAACCTTCCTTTATGACATAACGTAACCACCTGTTTTGGCGTTTGTCGACGAGATACAACTGACTGCCATATGTTCTTGTTTCGGGTCGAATTGGGATGGCTCTAAGTTGAGGAATTGTTGACCCATCAGCCTGAGGGCTAATCCGAAGCAGGTACTGGTGAAGTTTAGAACCAAGTTCTTTGGGTATTTGGGAACAGGGATTTGGGTGGTTGCTGATAGCTCAAGTAAGCCTTATTAAGCTCAGGAAAGGCCGCTTCTATAGGAAGATTAGTGAGTGGTAGATGTAATCGGGTGTCTTTGTGTAAAGGAGATATCCATCTTGTATTTGGTAGACATTCAAATTGTCGTTTATTTAATCCGTTAACTTCACTGGTTGGGATATTCACGTTCGCGTGAGAGAGAGAGAGAGAGAGAGAGAGAGAGAGAGAGAGAGAGAGAGAGAGAGAGAGAGAGAGAGAGAGAGAGGTGCCTTCGGAAACTCGCGAGACAGAGAGGAAGTCCATTAATCTTGGTTATTGTAATTTACGTTAGATATTTTTAAGTGTAGCCAAGACCTGTTTAACCTTTATTAGGACAAATATGGTAGCATATTTTCCTCAGCAAGCCAGGGAGAAAAAAAAGTGTTAATATTATGTTAGAGTTTTTATTTGCCAGCATTTTGTGGATATAATACAGTACCAGTTTACACATTCTAAATGGAATACATTTTTACTTCTCAAATCCAACGAGAAATCTTACATTCCAGATTATGGTTCTTTGGTTTTCGTGCCTGAAATTCGTAACATCAACAGAACCAATCCTGAGGTGTCTTGAGATTAGAATAGATGAACTGCATCAGCTTGAGTCTCGTTTTTAGATACATGATACGGAATTAGACATAGGGTGCATCATACGAATGAGCACAGCTGCAAAAAAAAAAAAAAAAAATATATAAAAAATAAAAATAAAAAAACCTTAAAAAGTTAAAAAGCACGGTATTTTTACCTAGTTGGAATTTGACCTCTGAGGATTTAAGTAATCCTCATCGCAATTCGTCTTGAAAATTGGTAGGATAATACAGGGTATAAACCAGCGATATTTTTGTTACTTCAGGAATGCATCATTTAGTCCTGTTGATCTCACATGTCGGGAATGATTCAAATTCACTTTAAAAAATAATGCTTCAACTCTCCTAATCTTCAATAGAAAAACAATTCTTAAATAAATACTTATGCATCACAGAGAATCAAAACTATTCAATTCTAATAAATATACTCGTAATGTTCGATGAGTCAGAGTACAGTTCTTAGCGTTAAATGAAGTAAAATTGCCCTTTTGCATTTTCCAGGATTCGTAACAGTAGTAAAAAATGATATGATATGACAGGATAAGTTGAGGAGAGCCAAAGATTCTATGAAGCAAGGAAATTAACAACATTTACGAAGAGATTAAGAGAGAAATAAGTATTAGTGTGTGAAGAGATCTTAGAGCCAACTCTACCTATTATATGTGCCGTGAAAAGACATATGCAAATGAAAGAATAAGAGCAGAAGCAGTGGAGGTTCACTTTTTGGACAGTTCATGTGGTGTAAGAGGAATGGCGATTGTGAAAATTTAGAATTTAGAATAGAAAGATCAGCGAGGAAGACGAAGGAAGTTCTGGATAGATGGAACAAAACGAGTATTTCCAAAATGTCTCTTTAATATTGGGGAAGCCTAAGAGTTTGCTCAAAATGAAAGAGAATAGGTAAAGAACCATTTGTTAGGTATATGTAGTGGGTAATGTTGTATTAGTTTTTTGCACAGAGCTTCATTAAGATTTATCATTTAAATTATGAGTGCAGAGAGGTTCAGCTATGATTTATCTTTTAAAGTATGAGTGCAGAGAGGTTCAGTTAAGATTACCTTTTGAATTATGAGTGCAGAGAGGTTCAGTTAAGATTACCTTTTAAATTATGAGTGCAGAGAGGTCCAGCTAAGATTTATCAAGTAAACTATGTGTGCAGAGAGGGTCAGTTAAGATTTACCGTTTAAAGTATGAATGCAGAGGTGTTCAGCTATGATTTGTCATTTAAAGTATGAGTGCAGAAAGGTTCAGTTAAGATTTATCAGTTAAGGTATGAGTGCACAGAGGTTTATCATCAGCAGCTAAAGTATGAGTGGGTCAGTGATCTTCATGTTAATTTATCTCTGAAGCCACCCCTCTCTTGGAAAACTGCTCAACTAAAAATAAATAAATAAATAAATGAATAAATAAAAATAGATTAAACTTCATAAAATGACGGTCAAAAACCGTTTGCCAACAGGTTGTGTCGCCAACGGTGATTGGGTAAAAAAGCAACACGTGACATCATCCCAAAAATGCATCACAACTATCAAATATTTATTTCAGCGTTATGGAATACGTGATTGAGAGTCCAAAGCCGCGCATTTTCCCGTTGCAACTAAATTAAGCGGTGAAGTAATATTGCTCTGTTAAAAGGACAAAGCAAAATTGTACTTTGTTCATTTCGCTCGTCCTACATATTGCTTTTTATCTAGCCGCCTAATGAAGCTGTGACAGTGGATATGAATAGGCTTCTGTATGTGAAAATGAAAAGAGAGAGAGAGAGAGAGAGAGAGAGAGAGAGAGAGAGAGATGATGATGTATAATTTGTAATACAGTTATTAACGTGATACGAGATATCGGAGTCACAACTTTATATCTCGTAAGTATCTCATCTGGGGGACTTGTTCTTAATCGAAATTGGAAAACTGATACAAGGAAACTTCATAGAAGTTGGGAAGATGCTAAGGAGAAAGGCAGATAAAAATTGATACTACAGGGACGGAAGGAACGCAAGTAAGAGCTTATTTATGGTACAGAACACCTGGTTCTGCGCAATTGTGCACTCTAGAATTTCCTGTTTTTCTGTATGTTCTGCGGGTCGCTGTAAGGGGTGGGGCCGTCGATGAACCTGACGTGGTTATGTATATCTTAGTTTTACCAGACCACTGAGCTGATTAACAGCTCTCCTAGGGCTGGCCCACCGAAGGATTAGATATTTTGACGTGGCTAGGAACCAATTGGATACCTAGCAACGGGACCTACAGCTGATTGTGGGATCCGAACCACATTATATCGAGAAATGAATTTCTAATCACCAGAAATAAATTCCTCAGTTTGCACGTTGGCCGAGCCGAGAATCGAACTTCGGACAACCAGAATGGTTAGCCGAGCGCGAAATCCACTCGTCCAACGAGGAACTACCTCATGTGATGCACTGTAGGCGTTGCTGAAGGCTGATTGCACCTTCCCTTGGCTACACTTATTTTTAGCTTTTTACTTTTCTTTCGTTCCCAATTCATCTCTTCCATCTTGCTTCCAAGACACACTGGCTTTCTTTTTTTTTTTTCACCATCTTAAAGCACTGGGCTTTAAGTGCACCAAAGCTTGGCTTTGAAGCCGAATTTTCATGAATCATCATTATTTTCCACGAGTGGCAGAGTTACCTGTCATTGAGCGAGGGACTTTCGTTAATGCTGACCTTCAGTTCTGTCTGCTTGTTCCCCGTATGGGGGTTATTGCCGTCAGTGGACCTCATGCGATGCACTGTAGGCATTACTTAAGGTTCTTTGCAGCGTGCCTTCGGCCCCTAGCTGCAACCACTTTCGTTCCTTTTACTGTACCTCCTTTCATATTCTCTTTCTTCCATCTTACTTTTCACCCTCTCCTAACACTTGATTTATAGTGCAACTGCTTTGAGATTTTCCTCCTGTTGTACCTTTCAAACCTTTTATACTGTCAATTTCCAATTCAACGCTGAATGACCTCATAGGCCCAAGTGCTTGGCCTTTGGCTTAATTCTATATTCATCTCAACTCAACTCCTGTTTTAGGTATGCATATCAAAGAGGGTGCTGTCATCATCTAAACGTTATTTCTGGTGATAGAAGTTCACTCACGACGTGGTTCAGAAGTCACGTGAAGCCGTTGGTCCCGTTGCTGAATAACCACTGGTTCCATGCAACGTCAAAACACCAGACAAACAAACAAACAAACTAACGAACGTTATTGATATTTATTTTTCGGCTACGATTTCATGAATCCGTCTTATTAGCACCGCCAGGTCTAGTTTGCCCAGTGTGCTTTATCGAGGGCCATGTTCAGTCCTCCAAAAGCTTAAATGACAGAAACTTTCAAAGGTCACTAAATATCGCATTTTTTCTCTTTACCCCGTGAATCTGTCCTAGCAAACAACAATGATCACGGAAACAGAAAGAAAAAGATCAAAAGAACTTGTCACTTAATATCGACAGATGAGGCTTTCAGGAAAGAGAAACTGTAGGGTTCATGGAACTAAGTACACTAATAGTCACTGGATGAGTAGGAGGCACATACAAACTAACACACACTTTGAGTCTAGGTAATTTTCTCGGTATTAAATTCTGTGGTTTAAGAGCACCAAGGAAACTGGTTAAGAAAATGATTGATTCATGTTTAGCTGTAAAGCATTTCATTTATGTGGGCAACTTTCAATTATGATAGTATCTTCGAGGAATTAATTATCAGAGTGCATTCTTTAGAGATCAAAGATATTAGTGCTCTATAAATGTCATGGTTGGTTTAACTCCGAAAAAGGAAGATGTAAATCAATATAAACAGATAAGATATTAAGGTTCATTTTTATGAGTTTCACCCAACACCGATGCTCACAGATGCTTCATGTCCTTCAAGAGAAGAAGAAGAAGAAGAAAAAAAAAAAACGTCTTCCCACAGGGGATTGGAGGAGTCAACCTCAGAATTCCAGTCTTGTTTTTCGAAAATATCTGGACCCTTTTAACAAGAGAACTGAGGCATTCGATCTGCGTCGTTTCACACAAAAGGGTCGAAGACTTGAAGGCGACAATCACAATGTCGAATATTTTACTAACCGACTATTCTATGGCCTCTCTCTTGCTGAAACACGGATAAAAGTAGATATATTGAGAGATATATAGATATAGATACCGGAACAACTGAAACTTTGTTCTGAGAAGTAAGATTTTAAATTTCTGGCTCCTAGGAACATTAAGAAAATTTACCCTTGGTAAAAGTTAAATACATCTTAGTTTAACCAGACCACTGAGCTGATTAACAGCTCTCCTAGGGCTGGC
>NC_061099.1:46021183-46033683 GCF_015104395.2 Macrobrachium nipponense | reverse complement strand
TCTCGTGCGCATCCTCTGAGGTAATTTTTAAACTTTATTAAATAGGTAGGGGATGCAACGAAAAAACCCACTAGGTAACTAATTTCTATATAAACTTTGGGTTTTTTCAAGAAATGTGACATTTTCCCATGAATTTTGTTTTACTTGAATTGTAATAGGCTAATGTTGCAAGTAAATATTCATATATACATATCTTGATACTTCTAATGTCTATGAGGTTCAGAAAAAAAAATCAATTCATTTGTTGTTATAGAAAATTCTATTTGCTTATATTGTTCATTAATTTTAAATGATTACAAGTCCTTAACTAATTGCATTACACACACGGATAAGAAATATGTTATGGTGGCCTGTCTGTGACCTATGAACCCACATGTGAAGTTCATGACAAGCATTCCTTTCTCCAGGCAATCTGCTTTTGCAAGCAGAGACGACACACAGATGAAGCCTGTGTAAGCAGATTATTAAGGTTAAAAGGAACAAATGCTGATACGGCAATGATGACGTCGTCACTTGGCAGGAGATTGCTCTCAGCCCGCAAGAGTTACGTACTTGCTGTAAGAGATACGACTTTAGTATTTTCAAATGATATTTTAGTGTTTTAATTCTCCACCCGCCATGGAGAAAGAATGTCTGAAAAAAAAAAAAAAAAAAACAGTACCAAATTGAACCAATATATTAGTTTCATGTTGGCATTATGTTAAATAAATATTCCTTATTCAAAACTATATGAAAAAGGTTTTCCATACAAAAATTCTATATATATTATTAGCCCTGTATAAGATTCATATAGGATTATTCCATAGATAACATTTTCACTTCTAGACTTCTGACTTAAAATCTCTTTTGATTTTATTTTATTTATTTTATTTTATTTATTATATTTATTTATTTATTTTTTATTTAATTTTTTTTTTTTTTTTTTTTTTTTGTTTTTTTTTTTTTTTTTTTTTTTTTTTTTTTTTTTTTTTTCCCATTGACTACGAATATAAATTCATCCGGGACAGACCATATGTCAGTAGGTTTTGCTATGGTTTGAACTTTTAGCTTATTGTCATTACTAAAGCGTTAAGTTAGAGTCAGATCTTTACGCATATATATTTGGATATTTAATTATCTATGGTTACGTTTTGCTTATTGATTTTTTATCGTGATCCTTTTTTTTATTATAATTTGTAAAACCCTTCCGACTTCTTACGGAGTGTATTATATTTGACTCACTTGTATCCATATTTATTTTATTTTTTTTATATTTATTTATTTATATATTTTTGTATATATATTTGATAAATTAATGGTGGATTGAAATGTGGAAAAGTCTAGCGGCGTACCGTTATAAGGCTACTTGCGGCATCAATTCTATAGATACAAGATTATAAATGATTAAAGGTATTTAAAACCGCGAGAACGCTATAATCCGGTCGGATCCAATATCACGAGTTGTAAAACTCGTAAGACATTGACACTTCCTATTTAATTATCCGTTATTCTACCAAACGATTGACTCTGGGTGATCAAAATATATTATTGGTTTTCTTAATGGGAAAAGGAATTCACACAACGTGTTAAGGAGATTTATTATTGATTTACACCACCCGAGTCACAGATTATTAGTGTTGAATTCCATATTTACTGATTTAGCACTCATAAATATTCCTAACGCACTCAATTGCGGTGTTTGTTTTAGTGCTATTAATTCTATATAACGTGTCAAGGAACTATTAACACTAAGAAGTGTTTATTCCCTCTGTCAGACTTGTAATTCTGTTAATAATTCTACGTATATTCTTTCAAGGATTGATTTGGCACAGGATAGGCCCTTAACTGCACGGTGTCTTAGTGTGTCCCTTGTTTCATGACACGTGTTTACAAAATTAGTTATGTGCTTTTTATATCTGTAAGCATTGTAGGCCAGTAAAATAGTGATTTGCTTTCTGTGACATAGTAGGGAACCCTGGATGACGGAATGCAACCAGTTTATGACGATTGGTATGAAAGAGATTATTACTAATACCTGGTCGTCAGTCATCTGCTGGGTTCTTCGGGTTTTCCTCGTCACAGACCTACATATAATATTACATTTGATTACATTATTCTGATACACATACTTTAAATATACTTTTGCTTAAGGGTTTCTGCTCGAAGTGTGTATTGTTTTTGCTTAGCCGCTGACCCTGTTTCGTTCGAAGTGTTTATTGTTTTTGCTTAGCTGCTGCTGACCCTGTTTTCGTTCGAAGTGTTTATTATTTTGCTTATTGCTGCTGACTCTTGCTTTGTTTCAGTTTGTAACAGTTCTGCGCTCCGACCCAGATATTCAATGCTCGCGATCTCTTGGGTTAAGGAATTTTCTTGTTTAGATACGGTTTTAACAATAGGCACGGATGTTTCTATATCTTTTAGTCCAATTAATGGTTCTTTGCTGTATGGTGCGGGATTGCGGGATAATGCGTCAGCTATGATATTTGGCTCCAATAACCTGAATGATCATTTGTCACCGAGTTCCTTTTGGACTGTGATTAAAGCCTTTGAAAAACTCGGTAAAGGACTCATGTTCAGTAAGGACTTTATCAGGATAGCCATAGATTATGAACTTAAAATGTACTAGTGAGTTAAAGATACCTAGCCCTTCCTTGCCTATTATTGCATATTTTACTTTCAAAGGGCTTTAGTTTACGTGAATAAAAAGCTATAGGGAAGAACTGTTTATCATATTACTGAAGTAGTACCCTCTTACCCCTTGGTCTGAGGCGTCTGTTGCAATAAAAAAAAATTCCTTATTTAAATCAGGGATTTTTAAGTTAGGTAAGCTGCATTATTCCGCTTTTAAGATATCGAACGCCTGTTGATGCTTTTTAGACCATAATCAATCTACGCTCTTCTTCGTAAGATCTGTTAAAGGAGCTGTCATGATTGAAGAGTTACATATTTACATACGATTGTAATACCCACTAAAGCGCAAAAGTGCTGTATCCCACCCCCTTTTACGTTAATAGTACCGGAAAGTTTATGATAGCCGACACCTTACCATGGACTACTTTTAAGACCTTGACCAGACACATAAAACCTAGATAAACATGTTCGGTTTTTAAAAATCTCACATTTAGATATTTTACTCTGAGATTATTTGTCTTTGTCTCTGTAGCACTAGCTCTACTTTATGTGAATGTACTTCTAAGGTATTAGAAAAGATTACAAGATCATCCATATAGGCATGTAGGTTATCCCCTAAAAGTCCCCCCCCAAACACTATATTGCAATTGGGGCGCAACGTAAGCCAGAGGCATATGTAAAAAATTGATAATGTCCCCTGAGTGTGCTGAAAACGGTTATATGAGGTACAATCACTTAGGTAATGGTATCAGGTAAAAGCCTTTAAGTAAGTCCAAGTTGGTGAAAAAAAAAAAAAAATTATTCTAACCTAACAGAGATAAGATGTCGTCGGTACATGGCACTGGAAACTATCGGGAGTCGTTTCCTTGTTTAAGCGTCAGAAATCTACGCAGATACGCCAAGTCCGATCTTTTATGGCATGACATTTGAGGGAAAAATTATATGGGCTTATTTGATTTCCTAATGACTCCTATTACTAACTTTTTTTCAACTTCGTCATTTATCTCTATTTTGAAATTTCATTGAGAAATCTATACGAAGGTACGTAAATAGCTTTATGTTTGTCCTTAGACCGTGTTTTGTGTTAAATTACATCCGTTTTTTTGTTTTTTTCCAGAGATCACTCGCCAGTGGAGAAACTTCCTGGTATTCAGGTAGAAAATTAAAAAAAAAATCTGCTGAATCACCTCTGCTTGAATGACTTTACGGATATTACTTTAGATAGATTATCAGAGAGATTCATCCACGACTGGTTGGGCGTGATTAAAATTAGCAACAATAAAAAAATGCGATATTTATAACTTCCGTATCCACGATATGTATACTTTTAGGGCTTGTTCGCGGAAATCGTTATTATTTCAGAGTGTCGGAAGGATTAAAAATTTCATTTCCCAGCAAAGTCTTTTTACACGCACTAAGACATTCGAGGGTGCATGCTTCTCGAGATTTTTGCGTGCAAAGTACGACTGCGGTTGTGGGAGAATTCTGTTGGGTCATTTGAACAATGTTACGATTTATGAGACAAATGTATAGTTCCTTTATATAAGTTATTATTTGATTAACTGTCTCATTTTTGTTCAAACGGATTTTAATATGTTTGAAAGGTTTATAGGATTTTCCTTTGATAAACACGCCTTATTTTGCAGGATGTAAGATAATATTTTGTATACCCCTAGATGGATCTTACAATTACACTACATACAGATCAACGTTTTTTATAACTATAGAGGTATCTGTAAACGCTCGCTTATCCGGACTTCTCATTAGGGAAGTTCGAACAACAGACGGTGAGTCCGTAAATACAAGATATTACGTGTATTAAAGAAATAAAACAAGATATTCTAATTTTTACGGCGCGTACAGTTGGGCTTAATCCACCAGTATTTATTATAACTTAATGTATTAAAATTAAAACGAAAAACCTGCTCTGATTACTTATACGGTCGTGTGTTTCATAGGAAAAATCCTTTTTAATTCAAAAAGATATTGGTATGAACCAACATCGCTTTTCCCACTCTGCTAGAGTCGCTTATTGTGTGGAATTTGCTATGCTTTGAACACTTCGGCAGTTTTCGACTGACCTTGACCGCTTGACTAGGTGACACAGTAACCGAGTTTGCTTGTTTGATTCTGAAAGGCTACTGTTTCTATTTCTTTTTGTAATAATTAGGATCCTTCTCTTTATTACCATCGGCAACGTATTGTGTGTTTTTAGCATTATGTTGCTGGTTACGTATAAAGCAATGAATGACGAACTATTAGGAACTGAGCGATTACTAATAAGACAAGTTATCACTACTGCATTCAATATTAACTGTTTGTACTTCATTCTTTGCTAAAATTTGAAATAGTGAGGGATCCTGGTCAGCGCGTTTAGCCTGATGAAAGTTTTTTACAGACATGTTATTCCTTGCAATCCAGCCATATTTTTAAAGTTAAGTTGAGTCATTGAGGTTCGATATTTTATATACTCAAAAAACTCAAGGCTAAAACTGCGATCGGGACTTTGCAAAGGAGCATTTATTGTCATGACCCGAAATAGTGTTACCTCTAATTTATCTAGATTGTACGGTGTTCCATTGTGTTTTGTGTGTTTTCTAATCACTACGGTGCTTAACGACCCTATCCATGCATCTGTATAAATACAGACGTCCACTGCGTAAACGCATATTCACTGTTTAATATGATTTGTTACGTAAGGGATTAATAATCACCCAAAATGATAAAATTAACATAGTATATGATTATGATATTTCAGTAGAACTTCTGGAAACAGACACTCAAAGATAAAAACTCGCAGTAGCGAAATCTCAATGATATAGATAATTTCTGTAAAAAAGTAAGATTAAGAATGTCTCGTAACTTCAGCCACAGGAATAACGAAATTCTACCTGTAAAGGAAACACTCAAAGTTACTCCAAATGAATAAAAAATTGTACTTAGCTTGCTTTGTGGGAAGTCACGGTGTTCCGATAACGACACACGGCCTTGGTCCTCCTTCTCTATTTTAGCGGACGACCTGGGTTTGGCTCCAGTCTCTCAGGAGGCGTGGGTTCGGATCCCACCGCTGCCACCAATATTAGGGCTTGTGCCTTGTATGATAAGGCGCCCTATGAGGTAATGTTAGACTAGCGATAATCTATACGCTAAGTCGGTTGGTATTGCACTTCCATCTTCAATGGAGTGTCTGGGGTTTTGTAGATCACTTACGAAGTCGGTATTATCTTTACGACGATGTGTTAAACTCATGGTTCGGTGAGGTTCTTGTAGAAAACACAAGGTATAAAAATAGTATATTCTTCTGAAGTTTTACATGATGAAGATTAGGTATGATCGTACAAGTCTTCTATGACGATAGCTTGATCGCTTCTCGCCAATGATGATGGCTAATCCTATTCCTCTACATGATAAAGCTTAGGTAAAGAGGTACAGGTCTTCTAATGACGATAGCTAACTCTGTTCTGCCCGTCTACCATCTCTGTTACAAGTTATGAAGGAACAGACAGTAGTTCGAACATATGAACATACTATCAGATGACATAGTTTCATACGAACACACAATCGAATGAGACACGCTACAGATCACGTAGGCCGTTTGAATATAGGGTCGGGGTAGTTGTCTCAAGCAGGGAGCTTGGACTAATGTTTATAAACAATTGAATGACTACAGGTGACGGCATGTTATCTTAGCTTACATACTTATTGTATACGTCATCTTTTAGCGTCTCTAGTCTGATCACATTCTGCAAGCAATCTGGTTGACCTCTTTAGTTTTAGACTTTTATATATATGGACTAACATTCCATATTTTTATTATGTAAACACTTACATATATACACATCTATATATATATATATATATATATATATAGATATATATATATATATATATATATATATATATATATATATATATAGATAGATAGATAGATAGATAGATATATATATATATATATATATATATATATATATATATATATATATATATATATATATATATATATATATATATATATATATATATATAGATATATATATCTATCTATCTATCTATCTATCTATCTATCTATATATATATATATATATATATATATATATATATATATATATATATATATATATATATATATATATATATATATATATTATATATTGCTACTTTCAAAATGCATATTTCCCCTCTTTGAAATGTCATGTAGAATTTTGCAACATTTTTTCAGATTCCTAGATAGCATAGAATAGGATGTTTTAAAATGTGTGTTCAGATTCGCATTACATGTTGTAAAAGAATGTATATTAACGTAGAATGTAGAGAGAGATTTACTTTGTCTTTTCAAAACTAAGAATGTTTAACTTTTATGTCAACACTGTAAGATTAGAGGGTCTGCGAGATCCGTTTTGCTTTCCTAAATCTGTCAACGCATGTGATAGCGAGAGAATTGAGTCTTGCGTTGTTATCAAAACATGTCAATCTTAATTGTCGCTCAGCCTCCGTTTCGATCGAGTAGAGTACGTCTTTTTTTTTTAACAGACTGGTCTTCTATGTGATGTCTTTGTCAAGTCCCACGTGGGAATTACACATTTCTTTATGAAGATTGCATCAGATTTTGAAGCATTCGTGCCAAATCCGTTTTTTGTCATCTCAGTCCAGTTTTCGTAAGGGAAGAAGATTTTATTAGATCATAGAACCTCGAGGCGGTTAGATCGCTCTCTCTCCTCTCTCTCTCTCTCTCATCTCTCTCACTCTCTCTCTCTCTCTCTCTCTCTCTCTCTCTCTTTCCCCCTCGACATCATTAAAGTTTATATTGACGTAACGTAAATTGGTCACTTGTAACTTGTGAGAATTTCATATTTGATATTTCTTAGAGTTTATTTAGTGTTATTTAATTTCTTTTGTGGAATCTGAACAAACATCATTTCGTAACGGCGCCTGGTTTTTGTGAAATTGTGTAGACAAGACTGCAGCAGAGAAAGAAGTTGGTATACCAAAAAAGTAAAAGTGTGTTATATTTTTATTAGTTGCAACTAATAACTAATAACGGATAGGATTGTGTTTAACTAATAATGGATAGGGAGTGTGGTTAACTAATATTGATAGGAAGTGTGGTTAACTAATAACAGATGGTTGTGAAGGTTTGGTAAAAACTGTTGGTTACAGTGTTTTGAGTGAAAAAGATTTACACTTTTACACAGTACGTATTTTTGTGTTTGCGTTTGTTCCACTGTTTGTGCACTTGTTCATTTTCTTATTGAAGTGTGTCTTTTTTATTTTATATTTTCATTTGCATTCACAATTTAATGACTTAGTTTATTTTCATTGCTTAATCATTGCACATTAATTAAATTTAACATTTGTGAATTAATTTGCATTTACTTAGAATCCTTTTCAATTTTATTATTGTTTAACACTTGTGAATTAATTTTCAAATTTTCAATTATTGCCTACACTTTTGAATTTTGATTGAATTAATTTTCTTGAATTTTGTGATAAATTAATTTTGATTTAATTTTACTTAATTTGATTCAAGAATTAATTAAACTTTACTTTGTTTTCAAGTAACAGTAATTTTCCCTGATATTGTGAATTTCACTTATAAATTTTGAATTTGATGATAAATTTTTGTTATTTAAAATATGTGTTTATACCTGTATATGATTATGATTATATTGATGATAGGTAGAAACATAGAGTGGTAATTGATTTGCTTTCCTTCAATTTACTTGAAGTGACTTAGAACCAGGGAAGTACTTAGACTTCTGAAATCAGGGAAATACTTAGACTTTTAAAGTTGTTGATGGAGTGATGCCTTTGATTAATTTAATTACTTACAAGATTACCTCACACCTGTTTTGATGAACTTAGTCTGATTTTCTGCAATACTGGTAAGTGTTAAGGGATCACTGTTGCCTTTAGATATTCAGTCGTTTAACGTGTTTATGAAGGTTCAGGTGTCTGGTTTTTGGTGAGGTAATATTTGATGAATGGTAACCAGATACTTGGCACTTCGTAACAATATGATACATTATCGTTAAAGAATCAAGGAAATTATTTCAAAGGCATTAACTTGTAAAGAACTGAGAGAATGGCACGGAAATGGAAAAAGAATGGATAATAATTTTTTAAGAAAGGATCTTGTTACTCCAAAACGACCAGGTCTTTAGCCGTCAGGCATCTGGTTTCCACCTCCACAAAACTCTGTAAGCCTCATCTCCGAAGATTAAGTGACTCTTTGGCGCGCCCAACATTTGTGACACTTCGAGTGTTGGAGAATTAATGTAAGGTTGGACCTTTTCAAGGGCCTTCTGTTTAATATAACCGAGAGAAATTCAGACTTCCTTGTTTCAAAGGTGGATCGTGTGAAAATCCTTCCAAGGATAGGCCTAGAGTTTGATGAATCAAAGCCACCAATGCCAGGCCATAAAACAGCCCAAAAGGAAAAAGGGGTCTCAACGAATGACCTATGAGGTTACCAAAGGGATACACCCCCAAAAAGCCAGGGCATGAACAAGAGCATTTCCTGATTAAGAGTCTACGAACCACTATAGAAGAATTGACAGGAAGGCGGTTTTGTATAAAGTCTGAGCCACTCAGAAGGTGCCACGTCCAGTCAAAATCCAAAAAACCAAAGGCGGTGCTAAGAAATCATCCTAATGAAAAGGCCAGACAGAGAGAGAAAAGGGGAGAGAAGAGAAAAGAAAAGGACAGAGTGGAGAAGGGGGGAGACCGAGTGCAGAAACAGAGAAGAAGAAAGACACAGAGAGAACAAGAAAGAAGAATCCAGAGAAGAAGAAAAGGCGCAAGGTGTGGTGTGCGATCAATAGACAGTGATAAGTGACTATCGTACTCAGTAAAATTCCCTTGTGCCGATAGACTCGTAATTGCAACAAGTGGCTTCAAAGAAAATTAGTCGTAACAGTCCAAGAGCCCAGAAACACATTGGTGGAAAATTTATAAGAACCCCAAGCAAAGAAGAAACACATATAGGACACATCAACTTAATTTCTCCCAAAATTATAACTTTTAGATAATTCCAGAGTGAGAACCATTCAGCAAGGTTAGAAACTTTAGATAATTCTATTTCCCCAATTTACAGCCTCCCAATCGGTGCACGTTACATTAAGGCTGTGTGTAGAGTAACTACCGTCAGATATATATATATATATATATATATATATATATATATATATATATATATATATATATATATATATATATATATATATATATATATATATATAATCTAATAAAAGGAGCCAATAAAAAACACCAAAATGTAGAGAGAAAAGTACTATAGTTTCAGAGACTGCTGTCTCTCTCTTCAGGTATATGAAGAGAGAGACAGCAGTCTCTGAAATATAGTACTTTCTCTCTACATTTTGGTGTTTTTATGGGCTCCTTTTATTAGATGGAATCTGTTGTTACAGAACACTTTTTACCAGTCATATATATATATATATATATATATATATATATATATATATATATATATATATATATATATATGTATGTATGTATGTGTATAACTGAATCACGAAAGTTTGGAACGTGATAAATCCATAAATAAAGGTATAAGCCACAAAGGAAAAATAAACAACGAGTTTCTGCAAGATCTTTCGACTCAACGTCCTTTACTTAGCAGACAAACTGACTTACATGAGGAATTGACAGCACAGGAAAGGTCGTATAACTGACAGATAGGGATTATAAGGAGATTAGTACATAGAATCCGGCACACCTGGAGAATGAGTAACCTTTCCAAACAAGCATAAACATGGGTACAATTTAGGAAAAAAAGATTAAGTCCAACTGCACAGACACAGGGAAAAAGACAATTAAACGGATTATACAGGGCGACAGCTGACCAATTCAGATCTTTGTTAAACAAAAACTTATTCACAAAATATATTAAACATACATATACAATGAAGATATCTCTTAGCCAACTAATTTGTATTTAAGTCTGTAATTATATCTTTGAGGTCATTCTTAAACATGTTACAAATATTTGTAACATTGTCTTATCTCTGTACTGTCATTCCTCATGTAAGTCAGTTTGTCTGCCGAGTAAAGGACGTTGACTCGAAAGATCTTGCAGAAACTCCGTTGTTATTTTTCCTTCGTGGCTTATACCCTTCATTTATATATATATATATATATATATATATATATATATATATATATATATATATATATAGATATATATATATATATATATATACATATATATATATATATATATATATATATATATATATATATATATATATATATAATATATATATATATAACTTACTGACAGGACCTCATGGGCGAAGAGATATATTTATAATAATAATACAAGCTTTCTCAGACTATTTTTGAATAAATATCTCCGCTAGATGCCATCCAGTTTCAATGAGGATCTATCAGTAATTGTATTAATGTACAGAACAATTGTGTATGTGAACAAAATTTATATATATATATATATATATATATATATATATATATATATGTATACACACACACACACACACACACACACACACACACTATATATATATATATATATATATATATATATATATAATATATATATATAGATATATATGTATATATATATATATATATATATATATATATATATATATATATATATATATATATATATATATATATATATATATATATATATATACATATATATCTATATATATATATATATATAGATATATATATATATATATATATATATATATATATATATATACATATATATATATATATAATATATATATTTATATATATATATATATATATATATATATGTGTATATATGTATATATATAGCTGGATGGACGTATGTATTTGCGTTGCTAAGAACCATGTTCAAGAAATAGATAAAATTCACACTTCAGTTATTTTCCTAATATCGTTTCTAGCTTCCCACTTTTAAGCTCACAATATTCGAATATTTTCCTTCGTTCTGGAACGAAATTCGCCAAATATACGTACAAAGTTCAGACGAACGGTTATGGGAGGTGTATAGTAAACGGCACCGTGCGTTTTAACGCATTTCAGTTTTGCCTAAATAAATTTGGATCTTGAAGTTACGCATTCTTTATATTCTGTTAAATTCGAGACGCAAAACTGACTTTAGTCAGTGAATGTGTAATGGAAGTTGAGCTGCTTTTTTATTTTTTTATCCCGTAATTTTTTGTTTGTTTGTATGGTGTTTTTAAGTTGCATGGAACCAGTGGTTTATTCAGTAACGGGACCAACGGCCTTACGTGACTTCCGAACCACGTCGAGAGTGAACATCTATCACCAGAACCACACATCTCTCACTCCTCAATAGAATGTCCAAGAATCGACTCGCGGCCACCAACCCCATACTGACCACGACACAGAGGCGCTTTTATCCCGTAATTGGATCGGAGAAACAATTGTACATAATCATTTTTAACGCAATGTAATATTACAGATAAACAGTAGGGCTGAACGGTGAATATGTTTCAGTGTTAGGTGCAGAAATACAGGCGTTAGAAAAATAAGAATTGGAAATTTTTAGTAAATACATATCAGAGGATAAAGTAAAGCAACATCTAGGAATGAATACACTTATTCTAGTTACATAACACATCATTTCATCCACACGTCATAAAAGAAGTGTCGCCAACTTTGTAGCAAAAGTTCTTTAGAAGCTGTAAGGTAGAGAAGTTACTGCTATTAACGATATCAAAGCTGATGTCCTTATAAATTTTCTATTAACAGTGACCTTTTACGAGACTAGGTTAAACAATATTAAGGTATCGAGTTGATAGCCGTTTCATTGTATGTTTACACATTAGATACTACGATTATTGTTTACATTGAATTTTACGTGGTACTCCTAATAAACGCAATTTACG
>NC_061099.1:45983683-46018683 GCF_015104395.2 Macrobrachium nipponense | reverse complement strand
TGAAATTCGTTCCTTCACATATACATATTTTGGTTGTTAATGTAAATTCGTGTTAGTTGTTTCGCTTCTACTTGTATACTTTATCGTGATGTGTAGAACTTAAATTAACTTAATTAGCCACGGGTCCCAGACGGTTGCGGACGTAAACAGGAAGAAGGGGATGCTTTCTATGGAGACGAAGATGGAGATAATTAAGAAGTATGAAGCTTGGAATGCGGTGAGTGTGATTGCTAAGGAAATATTGGCCAAAACTGTCGACGATAGGCCACCATCCTTACGCCAGATATGAAGCCATCAAAGCGCTAAAACCTTCCAGGGGCATGACTATTTTGGTCCAACAAGAGGAGCACGTGCATGATGAGAGGGAGGGAGGCGCTCTTGTATGGATAAGACAAAGAAATCAGTGGCGATACGATAGCCGAGAACGACAATTGCCACAAGGCCAGTGCTATTTTTGGTGATCTGATGCCCAGGCCGAAGAGACGGAGGGAAGGACATCACCAGCAACCCCAGACTTCAAGGTTTCTCTGGTGTGGTTTGATAAATTCCATAAACGGACTGGAATCCTTCGGGTGCGGCATGGGAGGCTGCAGCTGACACGAAAGAGACCAAAGCCTGTATTAAGACATTCAACGAGATGACGAATCAAGAAGGGTACAGTTCTTTAGCAAGTCTTCAACTGTGACAAGACTGGCCTTCTTTTGGAAAAAAATGCATCATCGGACATACATTCACGGAGGAAGAGAAGAAGAAGTACCTGGGCATAAAGCCTCATGAAAGACAGGACTTACGAATACAATAGACAGGCTTACGCTCACACTTTGTTCCAAGCCAGTGGCGGATTGTAAGGTCAATCCCCTACTTGTTCATTATCATTCCGAGAAATCCTCGAGACTTCAAGGCCCACCCCACGTGCTAAAGGAGAAGCTTCCGGTGTGGGGGGGCTAATGTGAAAAGCCTGGGTAACAAGCCTTGTTCACCGACGTGGGTAAATCTGTGTTTCGGCCCGACAGTGAAGAAATCTTGGAAGGGGAAGCGCCTCCCTCTGAAAATGTCTGCTGTTGTTGGGACAATAGCCCCTGCTCACCATCCTGGCCCGGAGGAAGAATATCCTAGCAGAGTATTCTTTTGTTAAGGTTTTTACCTTTAGCCGAACACCACCCCTTTTCCTCCAGCCCATGGACAGTAAGTGATTGGAACTCAAGAAGATGTCATACAAAAATCTTTCAAGAGATTGTTTCGAATCACCCGATACACAAACTCACCTTGCTGAATTTGGAAGGAGCATTTCGATATCGTCATATACGCATCTGAATCATTGATAAGCTTGGATTCTTCGTAGAGGAAACTCTGGCCTGATGCTGATCTGCCCAAAAGACTTCGAGGTTCAAACGTGGGCAAAGCTGGATGCAGATTCAGAAACAGTTGAACAATTCCGAAACTGTTTAACAACCAGGATTTTGATGAGATCGTTGCATCGGCAAGTCATGGAGGCTGGCGTCGTGAGAACGACATCAATGACTTCGCGAGAAGCACCAAGAGGAGCTTTACGACGGGTGACCTGAAGGAGTGGAGGCCATGCAACCAAACGTCGTTCAAGAAGAGTTCTCTAGCAGCAGCAAGGAGGAGGAGCAGGACCTATGAACAACGGCAGAAATTAGAGATGCTCTAGCTTTGCTTTTCATAAAGTGCAATCATTGATTGAAAAGAGCACCCGAAAAGGCTTATACAGGTCCGTATGATTGAGCAGTTCGATGACATTGCCTTGAGTCGTTTCAAGAACCATTTTGAAAAGCAGGCAGGAAGCCTTTAGTAGTAGTACAGCAAACAGGGAAGATCCAAGTGATACGAAAAATAACAGAAAGTTGAAAGTGGTGAAGAAATGAAATTTGTAAAAACCTAAGCTACAAAAAATGACAAAAAATGTAAAAATAAAAAAAAATAAAAAAAAAAAAATTTTAAGTTTTTTGTTAAAGGAAGTGTTAATGTTTTCTGCCATATGTTATAGTGTTTCGTAAAGTTTAGTGTTAAATGTTTTCTGCCATTTTTGAGTTTCGTAATGTTAAGTGTTCATGTTTTCTGCATTTGTCCCCCTCATCTGTCGCCACTTTTCGGCGAATCGCCTCACTCGAAAGTAAGGTTCCACATTTTACTAAACTATGTATAGTACATGTACATAACAGTGTTTCTTGTATCTGTATACTAATAACCTTTATTACAGGTTACACATCATGTTATGTTAGTCAATGAATGGACCAAATGTGTCATTCATTGTGTATTGGTGTCAATTAGCTTTAATTATAAAACTTTACTGTGGGGTGTAGGGCTTGGAAAACGAATTAGGCAATTTACATGAAAACGTGGTCAAGATACGAAAAAAATCAGGTACGAGGCCCCGCTCGGCATAGGGATTAATTTCGTTATCCTGAGGCACTACTGTATATTACAGACATATAATATATATATATATAATGTGTTGGTGTGTGTGTGTGTGTGGTGTGTGTTTGCTACATTAAGGTCCTTGATGTATTGTATTAAACAAACACCGTCCTTGTTGGCTTTCATTTGCGTCTGTCTCATCCAATATTCTTCACTGATTTTGGCCTTTTATCGCCATCCATTAGTCTCTCGTATTTCCACTCCCTTTTTTACTCGTTCATTTTCATCCTTTTCGTCCTATTCATCGCCCGCTCTCTCGCCCATTTTTCATCATCCATTTGGTCCTGATTTCCATCTCGGTTTTTTACTGGAAAGCCTTTGTAATGTTTTTACTTCTTTTTGTTTTTCCTTTCTGTTTTTCTAGCGTTTTATTCCGGTCTCTTGAAGGTCGTGTTCTGTTGTTTTTTTATGATTTGTTGCATAAAGGATTAGGTCGATTACGGTGACGTGTGCTATGTTGTGTGTTCCAGATAATGGATCACATACAACTGAACTTATCCTTTTCTTTTATTTATTAACCTCTTTGTACACTTATGTCAGTTGTGAACCGGCACGATGAAAGGTAATCATTTTGCATTTGTCTTTCTTTTACTTTTATTTGGTTTGGCACATCAAGACAGAAACATTTAGCATTTACAAGATATAAAGACAAGCCTCAATGACCTTTTATATCTGACATTTTTTATCCTATTGTTGGTAATTCTGAGAACTGGTATTGCGAGCACTCATGCATACATGAGTCAGTCAATATCACCTCACGCTGCCTCTTCTGAAATTGTAATTATGTGAAACTAGTTAGTAACTTAAATATCTAATGAAAAGGGATAGGTCCATTTTATTATTTTCACCCACTGCCACCTTCACTAGAAGAAAAGACGTCGTATTTTGGAAAGAAAGTTGTGCTGAACTAAAAAATTTTCAAAAAGTTTATTTTAAACGTTGTTTGCAAGGTTATTTCTCACGAACGCTATTCAGCTGGCTATCATTCTTCGCCATAGCCAATATTACCATTTACCCTTTGATTGGATTTCCCAGTTGTTATCACTAAGGTAACTCGAGGTGTGATATTGTATATTGTTTTCAAATGGTTTCTTAGAATGTAGTGTTGGCCAGGTATTTCTTCCGGGAGGTATTGCTACTTCAAACCGGAATGAGGTTATTGGTTGCTGAATTTGGGTTGTGATACTTCTACCACATACGAGTAAGGATTCTGTCTTCCTTTACGATTTTATGGGTATCTATAATTAAGGGTAAAAGTTTAGTATCTTGATACCAGAGCATTGCTAAATCTCATAACAAATTTACAAAAGGGGGGTGAAAGGGGGGTTTTTCCCACCCAGAAAAAAAATTTTTTTCCCCTCTTTCCAATTGGGGCAGTCGATGGACACACACTAGAAGACAAGTTTCATTTCTGATTTTTTCAACTATATATTAAACGCAGTGATGCCGTTTTTTTCTTCACCCGTTGGCTTTCAAGCAGTGTTTACCATAGGCAGTCATCTAATTTTTTTTACTTATTTATGATTTAATGGTTAGGAATGCGTATTTTCCTATGTATAATTATTCCCGTGATGTTAGAAAACTTACCACGTCACTAGTTCAATATAAAGATTTTGACGAAGAAAAAATCAAGGATTTCAATAAATTTCCTTGTATAAAAATAAGCAGGATAGTTATATCTTTATTTTTCATAATAAAACAAAACAGTGCAAAGTGAAGAATTTTTTTTCTTCAGTGCCGTGGCCTGTGGTTGGAAAAGCCACGGAAGGTTGCCAGATGTCACCAAAAAGCCACACTAATAGACGAAATTCCTCAAAACGGCAACCCTGGTAACGAATCAAAGCGAACTCGTGCCGTTTCAGATATATCTCAAGTCTGCCAAGAGGAGCGAACTTGTACCTGTTATTTAACAACCATGTTTGTGGACATTCGATACGAGTTGACCCTTGACTTCCTAATAATGATAAGTATAACTTACGAAAGATAAAAGGACACTTCTTCTCGGAATAAGGATCGTTTGTGAAATAACAAGAAGGAAACTGGTAACAAGAGTGGTCGTTATAAAGTCGATTTTCTGAACACTATTTATGGACGCTTTAAAATATCTTCTGATATTCCCCTCAGTTGTCGTCTGAATGAAACGTAGCAGCGTTTTTATTCAGTATATGTATGAAAAATAAAGATAATAAATGGATGTCAACTTTTCCCTATCTTATCTATATTTCATATTGATAAGTGACATAAACTAGCCGACAAACTGGCATAAACTGTATTGTATTTCAAGCAGATGCTTATTCACAAACTGCCATTGTTACCCAATGATCAGCAAGTGAAGGGGCATCTCCTATTGAAGGCTGGTATAAGGATCTGATAGTTTCTTTAAGCAGCAAAGAGATATTCTTCGCTCGCTATAAACTATAGACATAATTACACCAATTGCTGTCGTAAACATAATCGCCGCTGATAATGGTAAAACGTTCATATAGAAAAGGGCGTATTTCCGTTTGTTCAAAGCGGAAGTCACAAGCCCCAGTGTCCTTTTTACATTAGGTTTCTTGATATCTTTTACCTCCGCCTTCCCCCCTTCCCCCCTCCCGCACGTGTCTCTCCAAGAAGTAGGTCTGAAATATTTAGGCGTCATCTTACTCCGTTATTCAATTTCCTAAATGGCCGGCCAGTCTCATCTCCGGGTTTTTTTTTCCTGATTGTTCTGCTGGAGAGAATCGCTTATGGTAATAGATTTTTTTTTGTTCATCTCGAAAGTTATTTTGTATATCATCCAAGTTTCCTTGTGTGTGCCTAATAGTCAGGAGGAGTGTTATTTGTCTTGGCCAATAAAGTAAGAAGTTAATTGATCATACAGGAATATGTGCTATATAATATAATGTGTATTATATCTATATATATATATATGTATATATATATTATATATATATATATATATATATATATATTATTAATATCATTAGATATACATACATATATAATATAATATTATAATAATGAATAATAATAATATGCTTTATTCAGCTCAGGGCCCATATAAATTGAATATAAAAAAAAGTCAGGCAGTAACATACACAATTAGATACATGAGGACATGATAAAAACAGAAAAAGAAAATGAATAATCGGCACTTATCCACAAAAAAGCTGAGTAGCATAAAAGCTAGTAATCATAATCATAATGGTGAGAAAAAAAAATGCACTGAGGAGTAACTAACAGTTTAGTGCACAAATTAGATCACTTAAAATTCAACTAGAGAACCTTAGGTGATTACAGTAGTCAGGGCCAGCGGGCTAAATACACAAAAATTAATGTAAAAAAAAAAACTTTACACTTGATAGTAATCACAGTATAAAGGAATAATTCAAATAACAGCAATAAAATGTAATAAGGGACAAAACTGGCAGAAATCTTGGCCAATACAGAGATTAAGTCCTTTAGGGGACAAAGCATCATTTTCCCATCTATCCACCATTTAGATCTTCTCGGTTCACTCCTTAGGATCTTTGTTGAGCGAGTTGCTGCTGTTTCTCCCACTCGGGTTACCAGACTGGACTATGTCGCCTAACAATATGATTATTTTTAAATTGTCCAGGCGGTTTTATATGAACAATCTGTGTGGCGTATAAATTGGCAGCGGGGAGGTTTATGAGTGAGGGGAAGAGAGTATGGCTACGTTTAGAGTGCCAGGGAGTGACGTGTTAGTAGAGTCACCGAGTAGGCCACGCTCCCCCACGGCTGATATCGAGCCCACGTAGCAGAGTCCAGGCTCTGTAATATTGTTATAAGAAGTAGCATCCGAAACCCGGTGTTTGTGAGGCGTCTCAGGATGTCATTGTGCACAAAAGTCGATGCGTTCATGGTCTTTCGGGTATAGGTTCGTTCCAGAGGGAACACATAGATACTGTAGCAGTACGAGCGGAAGAGCAGCAGTTCGTCTCGGTGACAGAAGGCAAACTACTGCAATAATGTTGCAGCTGCACGTAGTTTCACGACGACTATGTTAAATCGTCTGCCGTATCTTTAGGTCATCCGTGATAATGTGACCCAAATACGGAAATTCGTGCACAAAGTCCAGCCGATAGTTCGAGGAAAATTTGTGGTCGCAATATGCTTAAGCGATTAGGGCGCAGCAGCATGCACTGGCGGTCTGGATTCGTTGTCAGATTACTATCAAATTCCTCTGCATATTGACGGCAAGTGTCGATGAGTGTTGCGAGACCTTGCACACTGTATGGGGAAATCAGACCCATATCGTCGGGTAACAGAGGTTGTTTATAGTATTTCATTGTAAGGTGATCGATGGAGTGAGTTCAGTTGACATTCAAGCCTCTGTGCTCACGTATATTAAACAGGTATGCAGAGGAGAAGCCCCCTGCCGAAGCACCGTTTAGGGGCCGAAGGTGCAGGAAATACGTACCCCATTTGACACAGAATTGCTGTGTGGAGAACAGCAATGCAAAATGCCAATTAGATACAGGGGTGTGCCCTTAGCCGTTCAGGAAGAGCTTCAGGTAGTTTACTCTGCAAATGCTGTTCTCACATCTACCAAAACAAAGGAAAACAGAGAGGCGATGATCAGGTAGTAATTCAGCAATTCTTTCAGTATGTAGACGCAGGGTCGGTTGAGGGGTTTGTTTTTGTTTTAAACCCGAAACTGGTGTCGTGGTGTGTGTAGAAAAGGGTGAGAAGTCTCACTTAGAAAGAACTACGATCGAAAAGGTATCTTCGATGCGGATCGTTGTGATTGCAATCGGCGGTAGTTGCAAGGGTCAGCTGCTCCTTTAGCTGTTCTGATTAATGGTACAAGCGTTGGAAAAGTGAGTAGGAGTCTGTGAGAGAAACGGTTGAATATGCAAGCAGTGAAAAGGGCAGATAGAAAGTAAATTATCGGATGGAGAAAGAATTGAAGGACTCTGCAGGAAGACCATCACAAGCGGGCGATTTATTATTAGGTTAGGCTGTTCAGGGTCCCCAAATATTAAGGGGTTCTGCTCAGGGCGGTACTAAAACTATCCCCGCCCCTTGTGAAAAACGTCACAGTTACAAAAGGACCATATCTTATGAAAACATATTTACATAACATTTTCATTATACCTATTTTGGAGTGGCGTTTTCAATAATTTTTCCTTTATTGCATGGCCGTATATACGTTAAAGTACAAAGATGCTCTTTCAATGATATAGCACATTACACTTACGAATACTTTAAACCCACAAGCTCGCACAGAAAAAAGATCTACGTTTTAAGCGTATCAATAAGGGAGATGATAGAAAGAAACTGAAAAATTGAATTAGAAATCTGATAAAATTTACAATAATGCATATAATAAAATTGATGAGCGTGTTCTCAGGAAATGTTCGTAGATATATGTGCTGGACGTCAAGGGGGACTAAAATTTTTAAAATTGTTTATGTATATATACTACCACAATTTCTTACATAAATTTCTTATTTATCAGTTTTGCCTTATCATGTAAAATACAAAGAATGCACATTTCAATTGGTAGAATTTATTACAATCTACAATATTTCAAACCCATAATCGTCACAGAAATTTACCAACACAACGAAAAATATTGAGTATCCAAAATAAGCGTTGGAGGACCTGATTCTGCTCGCCCTCGTTGCAAACGTCAAAATACACCGTCATCGCACCCGCAGAACACCGTTTATCTTTGATCAGGAAGTGCTACACCACATAACTTTGTCCGAAATGGCTCCCAAACTTTCGATCTCCCTACTTCTCTATCAGTCAAGTTTTTCACACATTCGATACATCATTTATGGATCTTATGATGCGCATATTGCACACTCTTATACTTCGAAATTGTTCTTCATTTTGTGCGCACAAGTCTGTGCAAAGGCAACAGAGTGTCATTTCTAGACATGCCCTGTAACGCAACACTTATTACTCTCGCACTGTCATTGCATAATTATTCACGACACGTTACCTCACACACGATGTGACCACACTTTGCTGATCCACACTAACCAACAACACATCCACACAGCACACCCACGTTATCATTCAAACAAAACCACACGTTGCTCACTCTTTTTCACAATGCCACATTGCGGATCTATGAACACAGTGACAGAAACTAAATACATTCATAAGAATATTTAAAACTCCTTGATAATACAGCTTACTATACATGACAAGACGAGAGAGATGAGATGTGACTAGAGCCCGAAGACGACGAAGAGAGAGATGAGAGAGAAGAGACGAGAGAGAGTTGTCATGTTAAAACAAATGGACTGAAGAGAATACAGGAAACCAGTATATAGGTAAGTAATAAATAAGTAAAGAATAAACATAGAAGAAAGCTGGAGTAGCTATGTGTTTTCAAAGTGGTATATTTTGTGCAATAAAACAAGGTTTTTGTGGACTAACATGAAGAGAATAAGGGTATTTAAAAAAATCAAACATTATGTGACCTTAAGATTTTATTCATCAAGATTTTATGAAAAACACATGCGATTAATTTTGATTTAAATGTATAAAAACTAAGGGTTCTTAAAGTATTCAGTGAGAAACAAAGGCGTGTACTCTTGGACATCACAGTATTAGCTCCGCCCCCACTGCCGAGTCGAGTTAAGGCAGACCCTATATACTTGATATGGTTATTAAAAAACCATCAAGCAGTGACCTTTTATACAGGGTTTATCAGATTTTATAAAAGAAAGCCATGCGGTTGGATTAAATGTATTAAAACTAAAGCTTCTTTAAGTAATTCAATGGAGGAGCACGGGCGTGTTACTCTTCTGACGTCACAGTATAGCTCCGCCCCCACTGGGACTGTTTAGCATCGTGATGTACCTCGGCGTTAAACGTCTGCAAAATGAAATTGAATGTTGTCAGTAAGGAGGTTATCTACATCCCTTTGGGAATCTGATCATTATGCAATTCAGGATATTGGTGAAGTGATACCTCAAAATACTTGCGATAGATTCGTCTCCGACTGCTTCCCCGACTCTCGGTGATGTAGCTTTTAGTGCTTTGGGATTACCAAGGGATCTGGATATCTTTCCAAAGACGAGGATAATCACCAGATTCTAAGTTCTACGCACTCGGCATCCGGCTCTTAGTTGTTTTCAATTTAACCTGCAGTGTTAAGAGCAAGTTTGAACTGCGCTTCGACTGCCTATTAAGTAAGCAGTGTGCCCTTCCATGGGCTACAATTTTGCATCCAACAGTAAAAACATTTCTCAGGAGTATGTATACAGATCTTAACCAAGTCATTCCATCCAGATTTTACGAGAATTTACCTGACGATATATATACATATTATATGTAAAAAAGTATTACATTTTTGTTTATTAAGATGTTCCAATAATGGTTAGTTTCCAATGTCATTTGTCGGTGTATGTCCCCATTTCGCCATCTTTCTTTGTTCGTAGCCGCGTGCCTTAGTTCACGGCACCTGAGACCTCTCACAGGGTGGAGTGAGGGGGGTCTTTGTATGAGGTATTTACCTTGTGTTATTTCAAAAATATAGTAGTTTTAAAACCATTATATATGATTGTACATTGTAATTTGTTATAGCTAGTCATGAAAATTAAGTGTTGTGTCATAAATGTATGTACTTTTTGTTTATATATGGTTTTTGTTTTTGTTTTTAGCACTTCCTGGAGTATAGGTCCACTCTCCAACCTCTTACCCCACGAAGGATTTGAAAAGTCAATTGATTCGATGTAACTGTTCATTTTCGAATGCTTTGAGAGTGTTATACGGTGAATTGTTTTTCGTGTAAAATAAATATTCGATTATGGCTTTCATACAGTTGACGATTGCACCTCGACTAGGACCCATCCCATAGTCATGTTAGCCATGGTTTATTTAATGACAAAGTTTTGAAACAATATTTACAATATATATATATATATTTTATACTATATGTATTATACCTATACATATATATGTAGTATATATATTGTATATATATATATTATATATATATATATTACATACATTAATCTATATACTCTTATATATATAATATATATATATATAAGTATATACTATATATATATCTATAATAGATATATATATATATATATAGATACACACACATCACCACGCATATAGTATATATATATATATCTATATAATATAATAGATAATATATTTTATATATATATATATATTATATTATATAATATGTATATGTATATGTAATACATACATAAAAATTTAAATTTTAATTATATTATATATATAATATATATATATATATAGATATCTATATATATATATATACTATATATAAACACACACACACATATATATATATCTATACTATATAATATATATATATATATATATATATATATATATATAATTCGGTATGATCATTTAACCTCTTACTTATTAGCCAGGACAAATGACACTCCTCCTGCCTATTAGGCACACACAAAGAAACTTGGATGATATACAAAATAACTTTCGAGATGAACAAAAAAATTCTATTACCATAAGCGATTCTCTCCTGCAGAACAATCAGGAAAAAAACCCGGATATGAGACTTGGCCCGGTATTATGGAAATTGAATATGTTTGTATATATGTCATATACATATACATATACATATACACGCTCGCATAAATTACTAAGAGAATTCCCTCAAACCAACCGTAATTTTCATAAGTTGACAGAGTCAGTGCTGTCTCCGTTGTTGAACTTGATATGTGAGTTTTTTTTCTGTCGTTACAAGTGGCTTATATGAATTCATAATTCTTATTTTGCTATTTTACCTTTACCAATATCAGTTCCATCGCCACTTACTTTTACATTTAGCATATCTTTCTCAGCTACTTTTGTCATCCAGCAAATCCTTCGCTTGTGTGTCTATAGTCTGTTGTTGTTGGGCCTTCGCTTGTGTGTCTATAGTCTGTTGTTGTTGGGGAGGGGGGTTGTAGGAAAGGTCTATGGAAGAGTCTAAAAAAGGTTATGAAGAAAAGGACGTTTCCGCCGTTGCAGCAAAGATACATGAATTTTAGGATGGGATATGTATGATATACTTATTAGAGTGAAAATGTAAAAAATGAATAATGTGTATGTTAAACACTATGGAACATTTATCTCTAGTAGAATATAGCGCATTTATTTTAATTTTCTTCGGTGAAACAACACGCTATTTGACCGTAGATTTTAGCATGCGCCCCGAGTAAGATGGAGGTCAGATCACCCCTTGTTTCACAATAATGTAACCTTGGAAAATAAAGAATGAAAGAGGGGGAAATAACAATGATTTTTCCGAAAAAAATACTTTGCCAAAAACAGAAACCAATTTCTCTCGCCCCTCTACATTTCCTGGTAAAAGTTTGCTTTCATAACAAAAACTTTTAATTACTCGGAGCAACTTCTGACGTGACTGGAAAGCTAGCCATTTGGAATAGAAACTACCATCTTCAAATGAGACCTGATTTTTTGCATAAAGTCTTTTCTGGTTCATAAAATCTTTTGTTAATTGCAAATTTTCTATTCACTTTCTTAAACATTAAAATAAGATATTGCAGTTCGCACATTGATATTTTTCGGACATAGAATACAACACTGGGAATCATAGAAACTACCATCTTCAAATGAAACCTTTATTTTTTGCTTAAAATCTTTTCCGGTTTGTAAGAAACCTTGTGCTAATTGCATATTTTTTATTCACTTATTTAAACATAAAAATAAATATTGCAGTTCGCTCATTGATACTTTTGAACATAAAATACAGCAACACTTGGAATATTTTTGGTCCTAATTATGATACTCACTATTTATTGAATTTACTAAAAGCATTTAAAATCATTACATTGAAACTAGTCCCTGACCACCACATTTGGGAGTTTTTCGGATGATGATAGCTCCCATCGACACAATGGCACTTTAAATAGTCATTTATTGGTCTTAAGTTACCAATTTTAGCCTCTAAAAAAATCTCCCATTCCACTGCTTTTTGGTTTGATTTTCTGAGGAAAATAACTATATTTAATGATTTAATGTAGTACATGTACTTAGGAGGTAAGTAGAGTCCTCCATGCTAGATGAAGAACTAAGATCGAAGGAGATGAGTTTGTCAGTTCTCAGTATGGAGAGTTTGATTTTATTGTTACATGAGTTTAAGCTCGGAATTACTAGACTAGTTATGCTTATAAAGTAAAGAGGTTACGAAACTATCGCTCTTTCCAGTGAGGTAGAAAGATGAACGGGAGAGAGTTAGCAAGCAACCTAACTTGATATAACTTTAATAAAGTAGTTCACACACACTCACAGAACACTAAGCAATCCTTGAGGACCGTACCTTACAGGAGACACCTTACAGTTCGTTCGGGTCTAGCCCCCAGAGTCCTCAGTGTGAGGGCGCCTCTAATGTCTACACCAGACGCAGTTGCTCAGTACATCTTCCGGTATATTTTGCATCTTTCCAATCTTGGATGGTGCCGTGGGACGCAGTTTAGATATTTGTCCGAAGCTTTTCTTAACACTACATTTACGCTCACTCCTGATCTATTCCTCAGTCCATGGAGCTGGCAACGCATTGAATAGACGCTGGCATTATCCGATGCTGGTGCGTAGTGATTAATTTCTGTGTGCTGTTCCTTATTTTTCATGGTATAGTTTTGGGCACCTATTAATCTACCTATGCGCTCTTTCTGATATTTTAGTTCCATGATATTTTCGTTATTCCCTCTATCTGTTTCATGCCTGAATTATCATGGTAGCGTTCGTCTTCTCCTTTCTAGACTATATAATTTTAAGGATTGTAGTCTTTCGCAGTAGTTCGTAGGTCTTAAATTATTCTATTCTAGCTGTAAGGACCTTGTACACTCTCTATTTGTGCAATAATCCTTTTGATAGTGTGGAGTCCAATATCATATGCCAATATCAAGTGGACTACGAACATATGTTTATAAGCATAATATGTGTTCAGGCTTTTCTTGTTTTGAAGTGCCCCCTAAACAACATTCCCATTTTGACTTTACATTTTGCCAAACAGAATGGCTATTGATCATGCATAAACATGTTCACTATTCATCATCACACCAAGGTCATTTAAACTGCTTCCTTATTTGTGAATTGTCTCATATTCAAGGTCACCTATATGCATATAGATGTCCTTACCTGTCTCCATAATTTATTGATCAAATTTATCAGAGTTAAATACCCTCCTAATTACCTCTGCCCAATCAATACTTCGTTAAGGTCTCTTTGTAGAGCGTTCATATATTCATTCACAAGTAATTCTCTACTTCTTTCTTGTGTCATCAGCGGAAACTACTCACTACCGAAATCCTTAACATTACTGTCCTTATGTCTTCAATCATAATAACCAAACAAATTGCGCTAGCACCGTACCGTGGGCACACCGGATCTTACCTTGTTCATCCGATTTCTCTCGTTGCAATAACGTATCTGTTTTCTGGTGTGTAAAAAATTCTTTTTAAACCATCTTCCTACTTTAAATACGATATGTGTTTTCTAATTTTCTTTGCTAATATACTATGGTCTACTTTGTCAAAAGCTTTTGCCAAAGTCTAGATAAACCACATCTGTTTCATTTCCGACTTTTAATATTTTGAATATGTTCCTGTGGACTAACAGTTGGGTTTGTGACTTTTTCGGGTACGAAACGTGTTGTCCTATATAAACAACTTATTTTTATATTAAATGTTATAATGTTTTTCTCATTACCCTCTTCATTACACTTCATAATATGTGATGTTAGACTCACAGGGCCTATAATTCTTGCCTCTAGTCTTGATCCACTTTTGAAAGTAGGGCGTGATATATGCTATTTGTGTCATCATAAATCATGCTGTATCTACACTTTGGCTTAATAATATGCAAGTGCTTCTGCGTAGAAGGAATACTTTCTTAACCAAAATAGCAGGGACTCCATCCGGCCCTGCAGCAGGCTCCATTTTAATTTCATTAATTGCCTGCACAAATCAGCTTATTAATTTATATGTCAGCGAAATATTCACTATTTTCGTCCCTTACTTTCTATATCATTTATCTCATTATCATTCTAGGGGTGAATTCTCTTTATATCGTTCTGCCAGTATGTTGCAAATTTCCTTTTTTCATCGTTTAATCTCCCTTCAATTTCTCAGAGGGCCTCATTTCTATCTTCTTTTATTCATCTTCTTCGCATATGAGTACAATAGTTTGGGGTTTTGCTTGATATTTATGAGGGTTTTTTCTTCCAAGTCCCGTTTTTCATTTTTCTTTTGATTGTTATACTCTTTTGTTCGCTTTTCTATCTTGCTTTTTTAGTTCTACAACTTTCCATGCATTTTTTTCTTTTTGCAATACCTTTTTCCACTTTCTGATTTTCGGAACAAGATCCTTCTGTCTCTTGTATGCATGAATGATGGTTCTACTTTTCTTCTTCGGTTATATATTTATCCACATTTTCTCCAATATATTATCTAATATCTCCGTATGTACCCTTATGTCATCACTTACGAAAAGTTTTATCCCAATCTTTTGTTATTCTTCATTAATTTCTGACCATTTATATTTTTACTGTAAAGTTGTATTTTCCATATTCCTTCCACTTTTTCATTTCTTGCTTACTCTATTTTCACTGCTTTGGAATGAACTGTTATCTCTTGACATTATGATCTGAATACTCGCATTATAAACTATTATTTCTTAACATAATTAATCTCGTCACAAATACTAGTCTAAAGTATTTTCCTTTCTTGTTGGCCGGTGAATTATTTGTTGAATGTTGTATTCTAGTAGCATATCTAATAGCTTTCTTCAAAGTGCTCTTATCTTCTGCCACTTACTATTTACTCTCTTTTTTATATGTATAACGTACAACACAGTCTCCTATTCGTTCTTCCATTTACGAAGGAAATGTTGAAGTCACACAGATAGGGGAGATAGTCCAGCCCCGTGATTCTAATAATCATCAATGTTATTCAATTATTAAGTCAAACTCTTTAGATTAGGAGGTCTATATATTACTATGTTCATCAATTTTTCAGATTCAAATTCTATACGCTATTAGTCACATTCTGAGTTACTATATTTCTCAATATTTTTCCTTTGTTTTTTGTCTTCCATATATGCGGTTCCCCTTGATTCCTATTTTTTCTATCTGATCTAAAGTTTGGCAACCCTTTTATTTGATCATCATTCCCAGTCTCTTGGGGAATACCAGGGTTCACTTATATTCATTATCTCTATTTTCTTTTCATTTTGGTTAGTTCTTCTAAGTACTCTATTTTTCTTTGAGTTACTCGGAACTCACCCTGCCCGCATTTATCACTATGATGGTTTGCGTGTTTTCCCTTCATTTAATATTGGTAGTAATGTATATGGATTTTCCCATGTCTATTTCCTGTTCTGGTATGTTGTTCGTTTTTTCATTTCAGAAATTCTGACATTAAAAAATCAAATGTTCCATAATATTTTATCTCCTTTCATCATAATATTCATTTCGTGTATGAAATCTGCCATTTTCTACCGTTTCTGCAATATCCTACTTGCATAATAAATACAGTTCTTATCCTTGAGTAGAATCGAGTGATGCTTTGAAATTTTTGCTGACACCTCGCATATCTCATTGGTGGTTTGCTTTTCTCTTTACCTGATATTCTTGATTCTCTCTTATTTGTTTCTTTTTATTTGGCTTTTCTTACTTGGGTGGTTATTTATTTGATTATGATTCATGCTACAGGGTTGCATATATTTGCATTTTTGTCGAACATACATCTTTTCCTTCTTTTAGGTTTTAACATATTTTTGATGCAGATCTCTGCAAAGCATCCCCATAGCCATCTAAGTATGCACCATTTACCATAATTTCATAGTTTGAATACCTTAGGATCGTTCTGTGTAACATCTTTCTCCAAATTGCATTCCCTCTTTCAAAAGGTTGCAGATTCGTCTTTCTTGTCTATTTTTTCCTCCGTTCCGTCATTGTGTAGATCTGGGGAGAGGCCTCTTCGGATTTGCTTTTCTGTTGTCATTATCGTTTTTTAAAAAAATATTTTATTTTTTGTTCCACTTTTTTCTTTTCGGTAGGTATGCTCTTTATTGCCTCATATGTATTATCAATGAGTATCTCTGCATCCATACTTTTATCTTGTTCTTTGTTGTCCTTATTTTTTTCTGTCATTTCATTTTTGTTTACTTCTCTTCCGAAGAGAGAGAGAGAGAGAGAGAGCACTTTTGATGTGGGTGAAGAGAGGGAGAGAGAGACCAGTGAACATCCTTGATATGTATAATTGATTAGTTAAAAGTGATGGATAGTTAAAAGAGACAGATATAATTGATTAGTTAAGAGAGAGAGAGAGAGAGAGAGAAGAGAGAGAGAGAGAGAGAGAGAGAGCAGGAATTTACTTTAACATATTCATATAAATATTTCAGCAATAGGACTGTGTCCATACTTTAAAAAAATTAGAATCAGAAAAAAAAAAGATTCGGCTACCCGAAAGTCATGCTAGCATTCCTGTTTTCCCTTCAGTGAAAACCAGCACTGAAACTAACAACCACTCGTCTCCTCCAAACCCCCCCCCCCCCCCCCCCCCCCACAGTTCCCTTTGAGTTGCAAGCATTATTCTAAAACCCTGTGGGCCGCTATTTCCTCGGTAACATCGGCTTGGACCTGACGCGAATTCCGGAATTGTCAAGAAAAGTGAGATGTGGGATTCCATCGTTAGGGCGCGAAATCCTTCAGCCAAAGTGAAAGGGGAATATTTCTTTATTTCGTTATTAATTTTCTTTTAATTTTACCATTTATTTTTATTTTTATAAATACTTTATCGGTTGAACCAAACAAAAACTTCTTTTACTTTTCTTTTGAAGATTGAAAAGCAAACCCACAAAATTACTGCGTATAAAGTGTTTACTTATAAGTATTGATAAAATGTAAATTCTTATAAGTAAACACGTTATACACGGTAACTTTGTGGGTTTCTTTTTCAATTTATCTCTTCTTATTGCTTTTCCATTAGCTTGTGTTAGCTCATTCTAATGAACACCATTATTCTTTGGAAGCTTGATTTTTCAAAGTAACGGTCTACGTAAGCTTGTTCCAGACGAATAGCGTTCACTTTCTGAATAATAATGCTAAAATTAGTATAGTTATGGAAAATATAAAAGAAAAGTCGAGGAAGTTTACAAGATGATTAAATGTTTCTTTTCTTTAAGAAAAAAGACAGATAAGGACAGAAAAATAGCAGGGTGTAACTTAAGCATTGCTTTTTCAGGAAAAGAGAGAAAGTATTATCACTCATATCAGAAAGGAGAAAGCCAAAATAGTTTTTGGGTATGAAAGACAAATAACTGGATCATTTAGAGGCATATAGTCATTAGATTAATCTTCGTCAAATGAATATATACAGTGTTATTGCCTGGCCTGTTTCAAATCATATCTACTCCATCTAGCCCGCTAGATTTTATTAAACCTATATTTTTCTTAAGAACTAGATTCCTAAGAACTAGATTATTGTGAGTCGTTATTAAAAACGAAGTAATGCAGTAACTGTATTTTTAATCACATTAATGGTATTCACAATTACGTTCTCTATCAAGAGGAACATTGGTAAATAAGTAATAAAATAACACACGGTAGAGAGAGCACTTACTAATACAAGCTCAAAAATTACATAAACTTGCAGAGTCCTTTAGAAGTTCTCAATTAAAAGATGGAATTACAAAAAAGATACATTCAAGGGAGCGTGTAAATAGCCTTTGTCCGTTTTATATGCCATAGCATTCTAAGAGAGAGAGAGAGAGAGAGAGAGAGAGAGAGAGAGAGAGAGAGAGAGAGAGAATTCACAATTAAAAATCGAATTACAAAGGATTACGTTTAAGGGAGAGTGTAAATAGCCTTTGTCCATTTATTTGCCATAGCAGTCTACAAGAGAGAGAGAGAGAGAGAGAGAGAGAGAGAGAGAGAGAGAGAGAGAGAGAATTCACAATTAAAATATGACATTAAAAAAAAACGTTCGAAAGAGCGCGTCCATTTATATGCCATAGCATTCTACAAGAGAGAGAGAGAGAGAGAGAGAGAGAGAGAGAGAGAGAGAGAGAGGAAACAAGTGATTGATGAATAACTCACATCTGCAGGTTGGAGTTAAAAACACAGACTTCGATAACCGAATCATTCCCCGTGACGCATTGATCACAAGTGAGCTGGTTGGGGTTCGTCTTCTTCTTCCATTATAATTTCATTTCTATTTCTGCCTGCATCGCGCCAGAGAGGTTATCGCGAGGCAATAATAGCCTGGGGGCGTTCTTTACTAATTCCAAGGGTTTTGCTGGACGAGAAGATGAAACTGGGGAAGATGCAACAGAGTAGGATGAAGATGAGGACGCAGAAAAGAGAAGTTTTGCTGGAGATGCGGAGATGAAGCTGGGGAAGATGCAACAGAGAGTTGGATGAAGATGAGGACCCAGAAAGGAGAAGGGAAGATAACCTGGTAAAGAGACTGAAACCGAGAAGAAGATAAGACGATGATGAGGAGAAATAGAAGTTAGGGAAAGAAAGGGTGAATAGGAGGCGGCTGAGAATGCGCAAAAGAGGACGAAACACGTTGAGGAGGAAATAGAGAAGATGAGAGAGACGAATCATTGAAGGCGTCTGCCATTTTCCTTGGATGTTTCATCACTATGTAAATATTTGAATCATATGTACATAGATATCTATTTATAGGTCATTTCTAATATGATGCTAGAATTAAGAAAACTCATGTCGTCAAACGAAGATAAATGTATTCATTGGCATTTATTCACTAAGGAATGAATATAAATGGCTTGGAACTGTATAAGCGTGGATTGTTTGCCTGTGAATAAAGCTAGATTTAGATTAGTAATTGATGCAAAAATCTGCAATTAACCAACATTAGGAGTAAGTACTTTGAAATAATAATAATAATAATAATAATAATAAAATCCTAGAGGATCTGATCGCATTTGTACTCCCCAAGGTGACTGTAGAGGAGGCATCACACAGCCACCCACCCGCTGCAAACCGGTTTGCCCTCACCTAGTGGTGGCATGGTAGCTAGTTTGGGGAACGGGAGGGTTGAGGAGACATCCACCCTCCTCCTGCAAACATGTTTGTCCGCTCCCGGGTTGGGGGAGGGGCAGGTAGGGGATCTGTTTGGTAAGGGAGACAGCAGCACCGTTTTCCTGCGCGCTATGAAGCTCCATAATTCGAAATAATCACCGTTTTTAATTTATATAACAACAATAAGAATTATGGTTGATAACTGCAACAGTATTCACAAAAAGAAAGCGACTTGATAATGATTATGAACATGTTTACAAATTATTAATTTGTTTGCAACTTTAAAGAAGAAAAAATTAATAACCCTTAACTGATATAAGAAAAATTCAAAATATATTGACATCACTAAAAGAACGAAACGCAGTATTGCATCTCATAATCCAATATGGGACTTGCACAGCGATGTGACGACCAACATCCACTGACGAACGTCAGAACATCATCCACCCAGACCGCAAAGAGCTCCGCTGGAAACATCCAATGTTTCTGACGGGCGAAACATCAGGTAAGAGATGGTTTTTGGCCGCAGGAATTAAACCATTAATCACACACAAAAGCCTGAATGATTAATCGTCGCTTCTGAAAGCATTTTTGTTGATAGCAGTCGGAGATTAATTACTTCGCCTGGTCAAAGAACGATGTTCTTTCAGTCGTGATGTTTTTCGAGCAAGCAAATTAAAATATTGATTTTTTTTTTTTTTTTGGAGGGGGGGACCGTTGCTAATTACGGGTGCTTTATTTGTCTAATGTTTTAGAAATGTAAGTCGTGGGGATTATGTAGGCAGTCATCAATATACTCAGTCTCTCTCTCTCTCTCTCTCTCTCTCTCTCTCTCTCTCTCTCTCTCTCTCTCTCTCTCTCTTTGTTTTCATCTACCACGACCATTGTATTTTCGCTTATCTTATGAGTGTGTTTTATAGTTGATATTATATATATATATATATATATATATATATATATATATATATATATTATGTATAGCTATATATCCTTTTATATAATATAAATATTTGTTTTATATATATATATAGATATATATTATATATATATATGATATATATATATATCTTTATAATAGATGTATATAGTATAAATATATATTTATGTTTTATATATATATAATATATATATATATATATATATATATATATATATATATAATATATATATATATCATAATATATATATATATATATATATATAGCGTTCCGAAGTATGGCGGTTACTAGTAACTCGAAAAGGAAAAATAGAAGACTTGTAGGAGGAAGTACATATCAGGTGGTCCTTAAAATATCTTTTATTACAACGTTTCAAAAAACACAAAGGTTTCATTTTTCAAGCTGTAAAGACATAAAACAATAAAATTAATATTAAAAGCGCTAAATTACAAATAAAAGGCATATACATTATAAAAGACAAGATAAAAAAAAATTAAAACTAGTTAGCAGAACCAACCATCAAGAGAGAAAGGAAGGACAGAAGCAGAAGGAACAAACCAGAAATGACCGGCAACAGCTCACGTTAGGTAAAGAGTTGTCGAGGAAGACTGCGTGTTCAATTGAGGAACAAGCTGTTTAATAAACAAGGATTCCAGAATGTCAGTAGTTTGCCATTCGGTGCCCGTCCCAATATTTCAAAATCTTTGTATTGTATATTCAGCTTGCATTTATTAGCGTGTTGTCTGATATTAGAAAATTCTGGATTAGCAAGTTTGTTACCAGTTATATAGCTAACGCCCTTATGGCAATCAATTCTGACCCTCAGTAACCTCTGTGTGGATCCCACGTAGGTCCCAGATTACATCTAGGGCAATTAAACTTGTACACAACACATGAGGTCATCAAAGGGTCAAGTTTATCCTTGAATTTAAACAAACTACCTAAACTGAGTGGGTTTGTTGGGATGATATTAAATCTAATAGCTGGTTGAAGATTTTGAAAATGAAACCTTTGTGTTTTGAAACGTTGTAATAAAAGTATTTTAAGGACCACCTGAGATGTACTTCCTCCTACAAGTCTTCTATATATATAATATATATATATATATATATATATCATATATATATATATATATATATATATATACAGTGTACTGGTCATTTTACCAGATACATGTGAAATTGCAATAGCCAGAATGCTCCTCGTGGTCAGGTCGGCAAGGTGACCTCGTCGGCTTAGGGTATCGCAGGTTCGTTTCCCACTACCGGACACCATGATTTCTTCAAATTTCTTTGAGGTTGGTCCACAAGGCTTTGTAGTTATAAGCGTATCCAAAAAAAAGCAAAAAATTTGAGAAGTTAAGACGGCATTATGGTTATTACAAACTTCATATATATATGGCAATAGTGAACACGTTCGTCAAAAAGAAGAGGGAGCACTTGATAACATATAGAAGTGGCGGTAGATGAACACAAACAGATTACCTCCTTTACAATAGATCAAGGCTGGTGGAAGTTAGGAATTGCAAAGTTATCCCAGGTGACCACGAGGCCCCCCCAACATAGTCTCCTTTGTATGGATTTAAAGATGAAAAGAGAAAAGAAAACGAAAACGAATGGGGTAAAGAAAATCAAGTGGTATAAATTGTTAGGAGGGAGGGGTAATGATAAGAAGAGAGAGTTCAGGAGAAGAGTGCTGGGAGAGGTTGATCTGGGAATTGAAGATGTGGAGAATAATGGGGAGGCATAAATGCATCAGTGATTAGAAGACATGGAAAGGAGATACTAGGGGAAACATCTGGAATAGTATGGGAGGAAAAGGAGAGCTGGTGGTGGGAAGAAGAGGTGGGGGAAGTGGTGAAAGGTAAAAGGGAGGCAAAGAAGAGATTTGAAGAGTCACAGCTGCAGGAGGACAGAGAAAGATTAAGAGAAAGAAACAAAGAAGTAAAAAGGGTGGTAGCTCAAGCTAAGGCAAGGGCATATGAAGAGGTTTATAATGAACTGGAAACCAAGGAAGGGTTGAGTAAGATGCTCAAACTGTCAAAGGTAAGAAATAAAAGAATGAGGGACATAATCCATATTAAGGAAATGAAAGGTAGGAATGGTACTGTCTTAAAAAAGGAAGAAGACATCCTGAAAAGATGGAAAGAGTATTTCGAGCAGCTACTAAATGAAGAAAATGAAAGACTTGTAAGAGAGGATGGACTAGTAAACATGGGAATGGTAATGGGGATATCTAGGGATGAAGTGATACGAGCCTTAAAAAGAATGAGAAATGGGAAGGCAACAGGACCTGACTTAATCCCAGTCGAAGTTTGGAAGCCTTAGGAGAGGAAGGGGTAGACATCTTGTATGATCTGATGGTAAAAATATTCGAACAGGAAAAGATACCAGAAGAATGGCGGGAAAGCATATTGATACCTATATTTAAAGGTAAAGGTGATGTCCAGGAATGCAGTAATTATAGAGGTATAAAACTAATGTCTCACACGTTGAAGATTTTGGAAAGAATCATAGATAGCAGGCTGAGAGAGGAAGTTAGAATAGGGAAGGAACAGTTTAGGATTTATGAGGGAAGCTTTTTTTTTTTTGGACAACGGATGGAATATTTTGCAATAAGGCACTAATGGAGAAATTCAGAGAAAAACAACGAGACCTGCATCTGGTATTCATAGACCTTGAAAAGGCCTATGACAGAGTGCCAAGGCAAGAAATATGGAGATGTTTGAGGGAGAAGATGGTGCCGGAAAAGTATGTCAGAATTATTCAGGAGATGTACAGGAATGTGTATACTAGAGTGAGGAGTAGTGTTGGTGAGACGGATGGATTTGAGATAGGAGTTGGATTACACCAGGGGTCAGCACTTAGCCCATTCATCTTCAACATCGTGATGGATGTAATGACCAGGGATGTTAGAGAAGCAGTGCCATGGTGCATATTATACGCGGATGACATTGTGTTGTGTTCAGAGGGGAAGGAGGAGTTGGAGGGGAGGTTGGAGAGGTGGTGAGAGCAGCACTTGAGGAGAGAGGAATGAGAATAAGCAGATCAAAAACCGAATATATGTGTTCTAGTATTACTGAGGACGGTGGAAGTAGCATAAGATTGGGTGGGGAAGAAATAAAGAAAGTACAGAAGTTCAAGTACTTAGGGTCCGTATTGGAGGATAGTGGAAGCATGGACCAAGAGGTGAGACACCGAATTCAGGCAGGATGGGAATAATTGGAGGTCTGCATCAGGGGACTACTGTGACAAGAAGGTCCCTCTGAAATTGAAAGGAATGTTCCATAGGACGTGGTCAGACCAGCAATGTTATATGGAACAGAAACGGCAAGTATGAGGAAAACAGAGGGAGAAGAAGATGGATGTAGCAGAAATGAGAATGTTGAGATGGATGTCGGGAGTAACAAGGGAAGATAGGATTAGAAATGAGTATATAAGAGGATCAACAAAGGTAGCTGAAATATCGAAGAAAATACAGGAAGGAAGGCTTCGATGGTATGGACACCTGTTACGAAGGGAGGAACGTCATGTTGGAAGACATACGATGGAAATGGAAGTGCAGGGTAGAAGGAAGAAGGGAAGACCAAGAAAGAGATGGCGTGATTGTGTAAGGGAAGATATGGAATTGAAAGGTATAAATGAGAACGAGGCACAAGACAGAAATCGATGGAGACGACTCATTCGTAATGGCGACCCCATATAAAAATGGGTGGGTTTAAGCTAGGAAGAAGAAGATATATATATATATATATATATATATATATATATATATATATATATATATATATATCATTTTGGATATCCATGATTTTTTTCATTTACCCAGGGAGGAAGCCTACCAACAACTATGTTGTTGTTGTTGTTTTTGCATGTTAAACGGTACAGAAAAATAATTTCCAATAAAATATAGCATATTTATTTTTATATTCGTTGGTGAAACAAGGTTCTATTTGACCGTGGACTTTGTCACGTTAAGTTAAGAATATAATCTTTACATCTTATGCATGAGGGGAAAACTTGTATGCGCCCCAAGGAAGCTGGTGGTCGCATCACACCTTGTTCCGTAAGTCAAAGTCATTCAAATTTCGTGAATACGACAAAGGCGGTAGGAGCAAAATTGGCACATTCAAACCCATGATCAGAAACAGAACCAACAATCAGTTCATCTATCTATCTATACTATACTTTCCTGCATTCCAAATCAAGCAGTGTAATGACTGATACCTGCATTTACGCGGGAAAAATGTAGCCATTTCAAACGCTCGCTCCACTAATTACAAACCTGCATCTACACAAAGAAGAGCGTTCCAAGAATGCGCAAGCAAGTATCAAAATAGTGATTCAATTACGTCACCATTTTTACCTTTCACTTTTTGAAACTCCTGCTCAATAATGAATCATTGAATCACACAACAACTAGGTACTAATGCATTTCCACGGGTGGATTCGGCAAATTGGAATATAAAAGGACCAACGTCTAAATGGATCATTAATTATTGCGTGGATTGTAATGATGGGAATTGGAATGAACATGAATTATCCTCTCTCTCTCTCTCTCTCTCTCTCTCTCTCTCTCTGTTTGGTAAGCTTTGTGAACCATAACTCAAGAGGCTTGGAAGTCTCCAGTTCATAAATGTTGTAAATAGCTTTTGACATTAAGGACATTTCCATAATAAATATTTGGGTGCGTGCAAATATTTCTACATATATAAATCGATATGCACAATGACTACATATCTTTATAAACAAACAAACAACCACACACACAAATATATATATATATATATATATATATATATATATATATATACATATATATATATATATATATATATATATATATATATATATATATATATATATATATATATAGAGTATGTATGCATGCATGTACGTATGTATTTCCATCTTGATATTGACCATTCTCTTTTCGGCTGCCTTTGTCCCCCCTCTTATTCCAGGGAGGTAAATTCCCGAGATGTATACTAGTATTGCACCAGCCCCTAGGTTAGGTTAGGTTAGACAAGGCGTGATCCGTGATTTAGCTTACTCGGGACGCATACAATATTTTCCCCTCAAGCGTAAGTTGTAAGCAATATATTCCAAACTTAACGTGTCGTGGTCTACGTAATTAGTACTCATTCTAGCAACAAGGATCATATAAAAAGGACACAAATTAAACACGTTCATTCTCAGTTATAATTGGAAACATATAATAATTGAACAAAATCATAGCCTAAATTCAGTACGCCAAATAAATTAAAACGTGGTGAAACCTACGATAAAATAGTCTTGTTTCACCAACGAAAATTAAAATAAATACGCTATATCTTATTAAAAATCATTTTTCTGTACTGTTGAGCATGCACGTTATACATTTTCATTATAATGAATAAATCATAAATATCCCTGCATCTTTAACCCTTTTATACCTTTTTAGACTCGCCCATAGATCTTTCCTACCTCACCCCCCACCCCCGACAAGAGCAAGAAAAAGAACTAGAACAATAGCAACAACAAAATAGTTTGTAGGCTTACTCCAAGCAAGCAAGAAAGTGTCTTACGGAATTTGGGTGTTGGGCTGATAATGAGAATATTTTCAAGAAGATATAGTTAGTTTTTAAGATAGGCGTCCAGCTTTTTTCAGGAAGGGTCCGGTGCTAAGTTACAATTCGGGAATATACTTCCGGCAGAGGAAACACATCGCCAAGAGAAAGTTTGGAGTGAAAGCAGTTTTTCGCAAACGGGGTCGCACTCGTAATTTGGTTTGGATGAGTGTCCCGCGGGATATGACCCTCATGACTAGGCATAATTCCGGCGGTGAAAAGGAGAAAATTCGCCAGTTCCTCCTCCACATTTTCCTTTCCGTAATTTTTACCTTCGTCGTATTTGGCGCGCTAATTCGCTCTCTGAAATCCAACGGCTGTGTTGCTGTTTGAGATCGGGAAACGTACATAAGTACAAACGCGCTAACTCGCTCTCTGAAATCCAACGGCTGTGTTGTTGTTTGAGAATCGGGAAACGTACATAAGTACAAACGCGCTAATTCGCTCTCTGAAATCCAACGGCTGTGTTGTTGTTTGAGAATCAGGAAACGTACACAAGTACAAACGCGCTAATTCGCTCTCTGAAATCCAACAGCTGCGTTGCTGTTTGAGAATCAGGAAACGTTGTGTTGCGGTTTGAGAATCAGGAAACGTTGTGTTGCTGTTTGAGAATCAGGAAACGTACATAAGTACATACGCGCTGATTCGCTTTGTGAATACCAACCGCTGTGTCGTTGTTTGAGAATCAGGAAACGTACATAAGTACAAACGCGCTGATTCGCTCTCTGAAATCCAACAGCTGTGTTATTGTTTGAGAATCAGGAAACGTACATACGTACGAACGTGACGTCAGGATTCTCGTGGGAATAAGATGAAAGACTGAAGGAAAGTCAGTTTAAAACTATTAACTAACAGAGAGTAAAACCTAAAATTGTATATTGCTGCAAATTTTGAATAATTAGAACAAAAAGCAACCATTGATTCCTTCGTAATCAGAGTTATCGATCATGCTGTACGTGTGATATGGAAAAATGAGATGCAATGTTTTTGGAATGAACAAAGACACGAAAGGAGACACTGATCCATATTTGACGGTGCGTACGTCAATTTAATTGAAAAATGAATGACATGACCCCTCGCAAGGCTGATGAACTGATGCCAATTGAAGGAATTGGTTCATAGATTTTGCTCGTTTAGCAAAGGTTAGATGTATTTGGAAAATGTGGAGCTTATATGCTAAATATTCTACCCAATTATGTTCTTAAAGAGAATAAAAACAAATTGTTATCAGACATGAATACCTTTGAAAATTCTAGCTGTAACGTAAAAAAGCAAAAGATAGTAAAAGTCAACGTATAGACAAAAGATTAGGGCAGAATTAGATCTAATATCGAACTTAAATAAAAACGAATGTTAACAGTGATAACTTCAACATTACAATATCAGCTAAATGGGCGTTTCCATCAAGGATGAATTCATTGAGGAGGTAGAAATACAACTTACAAAGTATACTTAAGATTAAGTTCTCAAAAAGTATAGAAACGAAAAGCTGGCATCTTACGGCAAATATAATCTGTATGAAAGACTTTTAGATTGCAATGATGACAAACCACTTTTTGTTTGACCTACTGCAATATTCAGGTTTGGACATCTACTAGACTTCCGTAACTAGATTGAGCTCTTTCGTAACTAGACCCAATTTACTTACTTACTTTATCTTCCCGCAACTGGCCAGCGGCATAAGGCTAATGGGATTGGCCAATTAAGTCCTTTGTTGTATTACCGTTATTTCATACGGTAAGTGTACATTATTATTATTATCATTAATCAGATAGAAACTTGGGGAGGTTAATCACAAAGGATTCAACAACTGGAATGAAGGTAATATTACAGTATTGAACTCGTACGAAAAAAGTAAAATTAAAGGAATGAATAAGACATGCAGAATAATTATGAAACGTAAGAGTAAAGTCAGTTTAGATGAGACATTATACCCCACTAAGGACTATGATTTCGACTTTAATAAAGAATTCACCTTTAATAATTTTTTAATAAATATCATTCCCAGTCCTCGAAAAACTCGAGAAAGAACGACACCGCAGCAGAAGAAAAAGCGGAGAGAACACACTACGGGTGTGGGGGTGGGGGGGTGGGGGGGGGGGGGGGATGGGGGGGGTTGGGGGGGGTTTAGGATGATGGGGGGGTGGATGTGATTAATACCGCCTGATGAATGAGAAAACTTGGAGGAAAACGATGCTAATTTCTCGGCCTTTTTGTTTCCACATAAGTTTTTATTGCCAGGATTCGAGTTATTGTTTTTCGAAAGAAAAAGTTCCCTTTGATTCTGAGTCCGGATCGCTTATTTCTCAAGGCGCAGTCAGCTAAGGACTCTCCAGCGAAGTTTGTTGTTTTTGAGAAGTGCCGCTATAATGTGAGGATCACGTAATACTTGTTTATTTATTTATTATATTTCACTATATAAAAATGTATGCATAAAGACCACAATATTTCTTAAATGGTTATGCATCTGAACATTGCAATTTCATTTTCCTATGCGTGTCTACTAGAATCAAATGAAAACATAAGCTCTTATAATGTCTTTTGTACTTTCACTACCTTAGTGGCAGCCACCAAAATAGACACAACATACGAGTCATTGGGAAATTCACGAAGTTTAAGTCTTCCCAAATGTGCGTCGACAAATTATGGAATCCAAATATATAATTCTGAATTGCGCTACTGCTAAAATATATGCGTAAAATTCCTCTGGGTCTTCATCCGTGAATATCCCACCAAACATTTTGGCTATCATTTTGAAACGTTTAACAATAATCTTGCGTTGTCGGCTTTCAAAATACGTAATTCCGTATTATTAATCTTGGTTAGAGTACGAAAATAAATGCATTAAATGTTATCGACTCTAAGCTCAGTGTTATTTAGTATTATTTATTGAAATGTAATGCATTTCTCTCAAATAGACTCGATAGGCCTATAAAATCCTTTCATCAGTTAAGGAAATTCATAAACTCATTAACTTGAACATATCACGCCTCGTTGGAGTTGTTAGAAATTTAAGTTTAAACTTTGTTGTAGAAGTTTAAGCATTCCCCCTCTCATAGCCCCTTTTATATAAAAAAAGGGGAAATATACTAACAGTTCTAGGCACAGATGAAAGACATGGAATAGACCAGTGGTTCATAAAGTTTTCCAGTCCCGATACTGTAAGGTTGAACTCCAAGTCAACCTATGCCCCCTCACCAATATCAGCCTGCTATTCCCAACTTTTAACTTTTAATTTTCAGTACAAAAGAGCAACCAGGACGGCTATAAAAAACCAGATGAATTGTATGGACTCTTTTTAATTTACATTGAGTTAATAAATGAATGAAGTACAACTCTTAATATACAGAAAACATTCAATATCAGATTATTTTTCACGTTACGCTACACGATACTATTTGAACTCGTTCAGCACGATTTCTTCGACTGTGAGCTGCACGGGAGGGGGGGGGGGGGGGGGGGGAGGTTATTGTGCTCCTTATTTTTTTTCTCGAAGCAAGCAAAGCCTCAACATTACACACTCAGCTGCTTCGGGCCCTCCCCTCCCCAACGACCCCCCCCCAACCACCCACCCTCCCTTTTTTTTTACGGCGCTGGGACAAGGGAACCCTAAAGATGATACTTTTGAGGCCACACCCTCAATTTAATACTTTTCAAAGATGCCTTTTTCGATACCCAAGCACGGTTGGTGATTTTTTAAGAAAAATCAAAGCAATATAAATTTCAGTTAATTATTTGATTTTCTAATTTATTTGATTGATTGATTGATTTTTTTTATTTGTTAGATGTTTTTTCAATCCTTTATTCCCTCAAAATGCATTTTATTATAGAATTACTATTGATTTATCTTTTAGTTTTCCGGTTCTGGCCTAAAAGTATGTACAGACGGCCAACAAAGAATTGGCGTAGTTTCTTAATTCACTGTTCGTTATGGAAATATTGCCATATGCAGGTGCCAGAATATTTACTTAGCAATAAATAAAATTTCCTTTCAAAGGTGCTATACTTGAAATAAATGACATTAGAACTGAGTAGACTTATTCAACATATTAAAGATGATTATTTTGCAAAGTAAGGAAAATATATACCGATGGGTCCACGATTTCTAATTTTATTCTCAACTCTAGCTTCGTGACAGCATTCCGAAGATTTTGAAGTTGGCTTTGCTGCGCTCGAGTCTTGACTCAAACATATCGTACTGCACTGGGGGGTGTTGTCATTTCGTCTCCTACAGCCGATAAATAATACATCAAGGCGTTAACATTCTTGAAAAACGATGTTTAGTTAAACTAATTTTGTCCTTTGATCAATAAAATAATTTGCATGACACGTTTAGTGGGCCTAAACTGGACTTCTGATTTTCCCACATGATAAGCCTAGGTCTATTTTCAGCAGCATACTCTCTCGGATACGTAATATTAATGAATATTTAAATCGAATATATATATATATATATATAATATATATATATATATATTTAATATATATATATACATATATATTAATCTGCTTTATTTGTCTATTCCCGTTATTCTTGTTTTATTAGCCATGTTCGCCTTTCTTCTTATCCTTTTAATAATTGCTTAACATAACTAACTCAGACCTAGCTATTCAAAGTCAAAAAGCAATCATAAAAAAATCAAACCAATATAATTCTTTCTTATTTTTTATCGAATTACTTGCATATCATCCTGCTTCATTTGGACACCTTGGAAAGCTGTGGGAGTCAAAACTGACGAATACATTAAGAAAGGCTTACTTTCCTTAAAGCTTTCTTAGGTTGATCTTTCTGTTAGCTATTCATTTCTTTAAATATAAATTAATTCAAATAGTTCACATGTATACTACTAGACCTACTAACATAAGCATATTATAAGTAGCTGAAAGAATAAGAAATAGGAAAGGTGACGTTTCTCGTTTAAGTCTATTTCATGTTTTCTCTCTCTCTCTGTCTCTCTCTCTCAAGAAAAACCTACTGCTTTAATCAAGGGTTGCTCTTTGACGGCTACAGGGTGTAACACGAGGGTATGCACATATTTTGTGGAATGAAAGATAAAGTTTCTTTGAACAGAAAATATTTTACAAACGTGTATTTTAAGGCGTCCGTTGTCGGTGCGGGGAATTTTAAAATAACCGTTATCATTAGCGATGCTTTCACGAGGTGGAGTTCGTAGTGAGAAGTCGGATCTAGTCGCCTGAGATGTAGAAGAGAGCGGAGCGGAGGTGGCTTATAGGAGTGATGGAAGGATTAGGCCGATATTAATAAAGTATCTCCCAATAAAATGTATTCTTTAGGTTTTGAAGAAAAAAAAATGCATGCATCATTGAAACCGTTTCCCTCCCTTCCGTGGTATTCACTGGCCACCGATTAAAAAAAAAAAAAAAAAAAAAAAAAAAAAAAAAAAAAAAAAAAAAAAGTAAGCCTAACTGAATCTCTCATCCATCAAAGATAATTGTGCTTATTCATTAGACAACTATCAAAGACTTCAAGTGTAGATTCAAAAATCTCTTCCTCTCCATCTAAAGTATTCATCAGACACCAGTCATAAGCGTAGAGCTAGTTATGATCCCTGGTTCAGCAATGTCGTGACGAGGCACTAGAATTCAAAGTTCACAAATGAATGTTGCTCAGCAACATTTTCACTACTGTATTGTCTTGCTCTCATGTGGTGCTTCGAGGTATTCCACCTTTAGGCCCATGTTCTAAACTTTGCCGATCTTTAAACAATTTTATTCATCTATGTATGATTCTTTCCTGTTTATTAAGCTTTCTTGATATCTCTCCAACAGGAACTTGCACCGAATGCAGTGCAATAATTCTCTCGCTCATCGAAGGATGTTTCTTAGACCGATAAATGACACATTGACATTAGATACCCGTGCACATAACATCAAAAGCAATAGAGTGAGGTCGCCTGGTTCATATTGTTAAGATATAGTTTTTTTTTCTTTTTGTTTTTAAATTTGATAGCATTTTGTGAGATTCCATTGTTTTCTGTAAAATTTAACAAATGGAATAGTTCAACTACCTTCAACTTAATATTGAAATGATAATTTAAGGACTATGTTTATGCGATACTACTAGTGATGGGTGTCTCCTATCTATTTGGTAATGCATATCTATGGTTGTGATAAGACGTTTTTTATCACTTCGTTTCGTTCACGTCAATTTTGCTATATGGAAAATAGTTTTACACAATAACCTAACATAATGTTCTAAAGATATCAGTGACTGTTTTAAACGTCATTACACATGATTTCTTACATCTTTGAAAAGAAAAATAGATAAATAAGGCATGAATCGTGCGTCAGGCAAGTGAACGAAAAATTATGAAACTCTGCCGCGAGTTTTTTGGCCGACAGTACTTGCAATTTTTTTATATCAAAATAAATCAATGCAGCATAGTTATGCTTAAGTTTTTATTAACCTCCAAACCATATTTTTCAGTTTGTTGGCTTTCAAATAAGAAATAAAAAAATAAAAATCATGATTTTTTTTATGAAGAAATCAATGATTTAATCACTTGATTAAATCAGTTTGATTTAATCATTGCCAATCCTGCCCCCAAGAACCGGTTTTGATAGGCCCCTCCTGTGGGTATTGAGACACTACATCAAGAGCACCTGGAACAGACATATATATGAAATGATCGGCTGTAAGTTAACTATTAGTGAATTATATGATTGGAGGGGGTAATTCTGCAGACATTTTTCCCGGTACTCTTCCTTCGTTGACGATTTTCCTTCCAAACTGACAGAATAAAAAACATATAGATTATAGAAAAAAACTATTAATAACTATCTAAAACTGGTTGTACCCATTCCTTTCGTAAAATAGCCCCATAAACTTAATTCGTCAACGGACGTTTTGCCTTGATAGAAATAACTTTCTATTTGTCAAGAACAATATTCTGCCAAGCGTAAATGAAAACCACCTCTTCATAAACCGCTCTCCCTAGAGCTTTATGAACTTCAAAACTCCATTTAATTTAGCAAATTCATCTTTAAAAATAAACTAATTAGCGACACCTACTATATCAAATATAAATCAGTAAATCAAATACCTCCCGATGAGAGCAGCGATTTTTAATATTCATGAAAACTGGAAATATTCATGATAAAATTAAGAAACAATTTTTTTTTTTTTTCAGAATCGGTAATGTAGAATTATATGTTTTTAAATTGCTCCGCAAAGCTCTGATTCCAACAAGCGTGAATTTTATACGCCTTGATTTGCAATGCTGATATCGGATACATTGCTACTTTCATTATGATGAAGAATATCCCTGGGATTTCTATTAATATTTGTCGTTTAAAGCTGATGTACTACGTAAGGTGGGTGACGAAGGGGCGGGGGGATGGGGGCGAGGGGGGGGGGGGGGCGGGGGGGGGGGGGCGGGGTGGCTAGAAGGGAAAATATCAGAAGGTAAGAAGTAGTGCATTTAATCTGGGGTTTATTTTGCTCTTTTGCCTTAAAGATATTTTGGGCCCTTAACGTGTGCTTAACTTTTTCATGTTATTTATAATTAGCAATATTTAAATATAATACAGGAAAACATACGCATGTATATATATATATATATATATATATATATATATATATATATGTATATATATATATATATATATATATATATATATATATATATATATATATATATATATATATATATATATATATATATATATATATATGAATTTTTGATCACATCGCCGTGGTTCATATGCATGCATTATGCTTCAAATGTTCTTTAATACCGAATTCGCTCTACCTCGGAATTAATATATTTCCATATATGCTAACCGAAGGGAATTCTTTAGTTGATAATTATTTCGTCCTCTCGTGGATTCGAACCAGCGCACAGAGGAGAAATCAGGACTTCAGTGACGTCTTTACCGAGTCGGTAGAGATGTCACTGAAATCTTGATTTCTGTCCGCTGGTTCGAATCCACGAGAGGACGCAATGATTACCAATAAAAAAATTCCCCTTCGGTTAACGTATATGAAAATATATTAATTCCGAGGTAGAGCGAAGTGGATATTAAAGGACATATGTACATTATTATATATATATATATATGTGTGTGTGTGTGTGTGTGTGTGTGTGTGTGTGTGTGTGTGTGTTTGTTTGCGTGTACGAAGGCTGTGTGTGTCTGTATACAAAGAGGCTCATATTTAGGAGCAGGTGTCCTCATATTCCTTGGACGCCGTTGGCACAAAAGCTGTAAGTGAACGATTTCTGCTGTATTTTTCGCTTAAAAAAAAAATCTAAACAAGTCCTCTTACGTTAAATGGTTATTCCGTGTTCGTGTCCTTTAAAGGCAAAGAATACAAAAAAATTGAAAGGTGAACGAGAATTGAAATAACATGTCTGTCAATAAATACGTTAAAACCTACGAGAACAAAAATATATATATTTTTGTTTTCGCAGAAACTCAAGTGAGGTTTTGTTTATTGGGAAAATTCAGTTTTATAATAGGTTTTCGTTGATTTAACAATCTCACCCATTTTCAAAATAGCATTCTTATTTTTTTTTATATGATTTGGTTAACTTTGATGATTCAATTTTTAAAGTAAAAAAAAAAAAAAAAAAGATAATTTGGATAATTTTAATTATGATTAATTTTTTAAAGATAATTTGGATAACTTAGATGATTTATATTTTAGATAATTCAAATAACTTAGATGATTCATTTTTTAAAGATAATTTGGATAACTTAGATGATTCATTTTTAAAGATAATTTGGATAACTTAGATGATTAATTTTTTAAAGATAATTTGGATAACTGAGATAATTCATTTTTTAAAGAAAATTTGGATAATTTAGATGATTCATTTTTAGATAATTTGGATAGCTTAGATGATTCATTTCTTAAAGATAATTTAGATAACTTAGATGATTCATTTTTTTCTAGATAATCTGGATAACTTAGATGATTCATTTTTTTCTAGATAATCTGGATAACTTAGATGATTCATTT
>NC_061099.1:45971183-45978683 GCF_015104395.2 Macrobrachium nipponense | reverse complement strand
AACATGTGGTCCAGAATACTTCACTGTGCGTCCTGAATTTGTTGGTTTCATGGTTCGCCCCTGGTGAACCGACGAGTTTCTTGATCGACCAAAAAAATTCCCTTGCTCTTTACATATGTGAAAATATATTAATTCCGTGGTAGAGCGAATTAGATATTAAAGGAAATTTGTAGCTCGATGTATGTATATGAATCACGATAATGTGATATGAGATATATATATATATATATATATATATATATATATATATATATGTGTGTGTGTGTGTGTGTGTGTGTGTGTGTATGTATGTATGTAAATAATGAGTTTGTGTGTGATATTGCATACGTGTTCGTATGCATAAATATATTTATAAATTTAAAATTTTTACATAAAAATAAAAAAAGGAAGCCATTGTGAAAGGACAAAGAATGTCTGTCAGGTAGACACTGCATTTAATGCAAGGAACGTTAACCATATTGTCAGAATAAAAAAAAATATCCAGAGCCAAGTTAACCAGCGAATCGTTTATGCAAGCGTGAATTGCAGTCACTACACTTTCTGTGTCCCTTCAATTAGGAATCCGGAAATTGATCATTGGTATGCAGTGTTCAAAGGGGAGGATGTAGCGTCCCATCATTTACAGTTAATGGTCGGTCTAAGAAATTACAAAAAATGTATCGCAGAACCAGCTTTCAGTAAGCCAACTCTCAATGGGTGTCCGGCATATATCTCCCGATCCTGGTTTGACAAGTAAGCCAAGTATTTCATGCCCAATTTCGCATGGCAATCTATGCCTTCATTCCTTAGTCTAATCTATTCGTAAAGTTAGGAATGTAATGTTTACAACTTAAGTGTGAGGGGGGAAAACCTTGCACGCGTCCCAAGTAAGCTGAAGGCCGGATCACGCCTTGTTCGCCTTTTCCTTCCTATTCGCCTTTTGTCATTCTTTGATACTTACTCCGTCTATAGGATGTGTAGTCCTCTGGGACCACCTATCTACGCCATTACACATTAAAAGCTCATGGGATTATATAATTTATCCTCGGCCTCCTTTTGAAACCTCAACCGAAAGATAGTGGATACATCGTCCCCCATCCATTGCTGAATCGGAGTATGGTAAGAACCATTCATTGTGAACTGCTCTGGTGGCAGGAAATGTCTCCTCTGGGACCTAGGTAATGGATTTAGCGGCGAGCCGACTGAATTCGTTAAAAAAAAAAAAAAAAAATTAAAATTTTTTTTTTTTTTTTTTTTTTTTGCTAAAGATTGTTCAGCTGTGGAAACAAGATGAGTAAGCCTTTTGTCGAGTCTTGATCTTATTAAACATTCTATTCTCTTTCGTGTACGCCGATGTATGCGGGCGAGTAAGTAATGCATTTCCGTATGCATGCTCACGCTGTACTCGGAATAAACAATACTTAAAAGCAACAATTTGGAAAATACTGAACGGTTCCTGATCGGAAAAGATATAGTAGAGTGTTTTGCGTGATTAGTTACTTTTATCCTCCCTGTGCCTCTTATATGAACGTGATTATCTGTTACAAATTCGTCGTTTAATATCATCATGAGGCATTTCATACTTATGTCGGAATGAGAAGGCAATATTCATGAAATTTGAATGAATTCATATCTGATTTGGAATGTCGAAGTATGGAGCATATTCTTTTTTCTGTTTACGCAACTTCATGAAACGTATATAAAAGGTGGTGTCCGGCACTGTTACCCGTCATTTATATTGTACTGAGTTGACTGAAGAAATTTGGTTTTATGGTGTTTTTACGTTGCATGGAACCAGTGGTTATTCAGCAACGGACCAACGGCTTTACGTGACTTCCGAACTACGTCGAGACCGAACTTCTGTCACCAGAAATTGACTGAGGAAAGTTTGGCTAAATTTGTGATTTTCCTCGTCTTCCCAGCTGCCATATCAAACAGCCTTTCACCAAGTGTTGGTCTTGTAACCATTGTTCTCTAATCTTGGACTGTGTCCTTTTGCCTTCGTTACATGGCCTTGCATAATATTAGGCTTAGGGTTTATTTCCTATTTTATCTACTGTTTACGATTATTCCTCAGGGATGTCATGATAGAAGTGATAAACCCAATCCCTCCAAAATCCAGTTCCAATCCTGGTGTGTGTGTGTGTGTTTATGTGTGATGGGAGGGGGTATTTCTCCCCATTTCTTATTTTTTTTTCAAAAATTCGGGTTTGGTGTTTCAGGTAAAAAAAAAATTACTACAAAAAATATCAGAGAATCGAGAAATTAAAAGTACATTGTGTTCTGCTTTCACATTTACACAGATCTGGAGATACTTCAGTCAACCAAAATCGGCGATAGATCATGAACTAAGCCAAAATAAGAGTAATTTAAATAATTAGAATGTTCTTCGTAGTCATTCCAAGAAAAGTATATGACACTTTTAATGTGTCGAGGACTTGATTATATTCATCTTTATTTTGGTATGTTACGTCTCCTAGGAAAATAATATTTTCTGTGTCGATAATCTTTAGCGTCAGAAATCAAGAAATGATTAGCAAAAATCCAATCCAGAGTGTTTGATGACAAAAGTAGGCATTTTCACCTGAACTTAAGCCTCTTTGGTGAGAAGCACGTTATATAAATCATATTCTCTCTGCTGAAAAATAGAGATTTTTTCCAAAGTCTACAAGACTGAGCGTAAGACTGAATCATTCTTTGCAAAACAAACGAAACATAGGCCAACAGTCATCTAACGTTAATATTCAAGGATTACTTTCTCTCTCTCTCTCTCTCTCTCTCTCTCTCTCTCTCTCTCTCTCTCTCTCAGAAGACGACAAACTTTCGAGCTATGTACTCTTTTTGAAACTTTGTGTGTGGATGTTTCATGGAATATGAACTCTCTATAGACCCAGAGACGATTTTATCACCGACCGCTTAACGAATAGGCCTAAACGTCAAAGTTGGGGACGAACAACTCGAGATGGCCGTTTGCCTAAAAATGTCCCTTTGGTCCAGTGTCTTTGAAACTTCTCTCTCCAAATCCTCGTCTCTTGCCTAAACTCTCTCTCTCTCTCTCTCTCTCTCTCGCTCTGCTCTCTCTCGTCTCTTCTCTCTCTCTCTCTCTCTCTCTCTCTCTCTCAAGACATAAATATTCTCTGGAATTAGAATTATGGAAATGGTCGCATAAAGACTACCAGAGAATTTGACGTCACAGAAACCTCAGAGGATATGTTTCTCTGTACGAACACAGAGAAACAGAGAAAACAATCTTATATTTGGTGGATAAGAATAATGGTGACCATAACGACTTTACACTAGAAGTTGCACGGGAAGAACATGGAAAATTAAAACCAGGTTGACGAGAAGAAATTCGCCAGATAGATAGCAGGTGTCCTGTGATATGACCCAATCAGTTCTTGCTTGACCAAACACAGCTAAGATTAGGTTGTGTAGAATGATTTCAAAGAGGAGAACACCCTTCAGCCAGGAAGGAGAACCCTATTTCTCCCTCTAGACTGGAAAGGAGTCCCTATTTCTCCATCTAGCCTGGAAAAGAGCCCCTATTTCTACCTCTAACCTGGGAGAGACCCCCATATCTCTTTCTAGCCTGGAAAGGTGCAGCATCTCCCTCTAGCCTGGAAAGGGGACCCTACTTTGCCAACTAGCCTGGAAAGGAGTCCACCTTTCTCCCTCTAGCCTGGAAAGGGGCCCCTATTTGTCCTTCTAGCCTGGAAAGGAGTCCTCAATTCTCCCTCTGGCTGGAAAGGGGTCCCCATATCTCTCTCTAGCCTGGAAAGGGCCCCCAATTTCGCCATCTATCCTGGAAAGGAGTCTCGATTTCTCCCTCTAGCCAAGAAAGGGACCCCTATTTCTCCTTCTAGCCTGGAAAGGAGTCCTTAATCGTCCCTCTAGCCTGGAAAGGGCCTATATATTTCTCCCTCCAGCTCAATTTGTACTTTTCAGTTCCTCATCGGATGAGTGGGTTGCACGTCCGACTGTCAGTTTGGTTGCCCGAATTCGCTCCCCGCTGCTGCCAATGCAGAGCCAGGGAATTTATTTCTGGTGTTTAGAAATTCATTTTTCGATATAATGTGGTTCGGATCCCACAGTAAGCTGTAGGTCCCAGCCCTAGGAGAGCTGTTAATCACTCAATGGTCTGGATAAACTAAGATTTACTTTTTTTTACCTTCTAAAGCCTTACATTTAGGTTTCTGTGACATTTGAACCCTCTGTGAATTATCCACATCCCTTAACAATGTATTTCACAAAAGCGCTTAAATTTAGAGAATTCTGGGCGTTAGTGCTCCCAATATAAACCCAGTATAAACTTGTATACTTAGGCAGGGCCGTGAATCTCTGAGAACTTTCCAAACCAGCAGTAGTGTATAGTTGACAGTTAACCTTTTAAAACATCCGTCAGTCATTTATTTTACATTCTCAGTGGCCAAGGTGAACATTTCGTAAACTTTGGGGTTTTTGTTACAACCTGCTATCTCTGTTTTCGGTCCTGTGTCTGCTGGCTAGTCTCAAATTACATTACAGTTTGTTCTTAGCCCCGTAGTCTTTTCACTGCTATATAAAGATATTTGTTGTGCATGGTTTAAAAAGTATCTTACATTCTGTATTTCATGTTCACTGGGAGAGAGAGAGAGAGAGAGAGAGAGAGAGGAGTGGAAATAAATAGAAAATCATGACAGTGACTAAAAATTCTCTCACGGCGCTTGTGGTTGAAGTAGCACGCTGGTTTGAAGGTTACACCTCAAAATGGCGGGTGTAACTGATGGTTGTACGTCGACCAGCGGTGAGTTTATCGACGTCTCTCCGCGCCTAAAACACCTTTTTTTTTCTACCCGCGCGCGCAAATGATGCGATATATCAAGCGGCACAATTAATCCCCGACGCTGTGTCGTTCGAGCGAAAGATTTAAGCGAAGATGAAGGACCATAACCTCAGAGGCTCTGATTCCCAGATGATTCATTATCATGCATATTGCTCCTGGCTCAAAGACTCCTAGGCTTATTGGTGTTTCGCCCGGGGCGTTCATCTCCACTTACTGCTTTTACGTTTGTGTTAAACCCTGCAGAGAAGAAACGTTTATATACGTTTTCTCATCCAATTAACAATTTCCCTTCTTGCCTCCTTCCTCCCCCCCTTCCTGTCCCACCTCTCCCACTACCAACCATCTCTTTCGTGACTCATTATACAGTCGATGGTTTCATCCTCTATCCCTTGCATTGCTTTTTCGGCTGAATGAATGAATGAATCTTTGGCCTGAACGTTTCTTTCTCGTGAACATATTTGCATTCGCGGCTGAAATGGCGAGCATAGACGCGTTTCATTTACGTTCGTTCCGTCTGATATTGTTTACTCTTGAATTTCATCTGTGCTTAGGACATGTATGGAAAACATAACCACCTTTTGCTCTCAATTTTGTGATTTTATGCAAATGAAAATTTAGCACTAAAAAAAATTCTTTTAATAATTGTATTTTTTTCATCGTTGTGGATGAGACAAAATTTTGTGGATGTTGTGGTTTAAAGAAAAAAATAGAAAATAACAGATTTAATCAAATTTCGTGTCCTCTATATTTCTGAAAATGTGTCAGTCTCTGTGTATTCCACGATTTCATCAGATATTCCTTAGTTTCGTGATTTCGGGATGACACAACCTTCCATTGCAATGAATGAAACATATCACTTTTGACTCTGAATTCACGGAATGTTTGATGTTGATATCACGTAATGAACGCCCTTCGGACGACATTAAAAGAAAAGACAATCCTTTTAGCTGCAACTTCCCAGACAATAGGAATTTTTCTTTTTATTCACTTCACATTGTAGGTTATTTCTCCCACACTGTTTCGTCAAATTTCTTTTCTCCAAAACCTGTTAGTTTCAAGCAGAATAAGATTTTTCTTTTTGAGAAGAAATGACAGTCTGTGCGAATATGAAAAATGTTCATTTCCTGGAATGTAATTTGCATATGCATTATACACTTGCAACTCATTATTTTTTTATTTCTTTTTAATTCTTTCTCTCATTTATATTTTACGTCATTTTCAAGGTTTGCATTTTCTCCGAGTAGTATTTTTCTAATGTTCATCAGATTTCATATTTTCCAGTGGGCAAATCTCATCATATTATACATTGCTTCAAAACATTGTTTTATCCGTCTCTTAAACTTAAATCATTTACTGAAATATTTTTTTATATTTTAATTTCATATTTCCTCAAAAAATGTTTTATCATTTTCTAAAACAAAATCACACTTTTCCTTTTTAATATATTTTTTGTTTAGATTTTAATAATATATTTTATGAAGCTGAAACAATTCCATTTTTCTGTCCCTGCCAGTAAATTCTGAAAATAAGATGCAACTTATTTTTTCAGAGTTATAACGAGTAATCCTTAATAATCTGAATGTTAAAACTTAAATGCTTTCTTTCCTTTTGCTTTGTGTATCATAGTCTTCATTTATTATGCTTTAGAGATTTCCTTTAAATCTCTTTTTTATTGCAGATTAAAGAGGCTACCCCTAAAAGGATCAGACCAGAATCTATAGGCCAGTAGCAAGCTCAGAGGATTTCTATTCAACCAATAATCCTACAAGACGTAGCGAAATATCTACGGTTAGCTTTTCATAATGTTCCCACCTTCAAGAAAATTAACACAATTCTCGGCGGAGGATTATTCATTGAAATGGTGATGGATTAAGAGAGCTATTAATTATGCGTTATAAACTGACGTGAGAGACAAATGAGTGCTGTTCCGGCGACAGTTCAATGAGATTAATGCATTTTTATGTTCATTGAACCTAGTGCATTTCACTTATACTGGACTCGTTTTTTGCGAATGGTATACGCTCGTCCACCTACAAAACTCCTCGGTAGGGGAGTTTTGTAGTTGCATGGTGCACTGTAGGCATCACTAAGAGTTTGCAGTGTCCCTTCGGCCCCTAGGCGCACCAGCATTTTGACCTTTTTCTTCACCACCACTCCTTTCTTCATTCTTGCTGTCCTGCATAGCAAATATAGTAGATTCACATCAACCGTGCATCTGGTGTCTAGGCTAGTCCCTTACGACGCACCTGAATGGCTGTTCATAAGCCAATCACAGGACTGGAAACTCTCAGTCTCTCTCGAGAGTTCACATAGGGAGGATTTATGTTCCACCTCTCATGTGTTTCAAAACTATCCCTCGGGAGAGGTGGAACATACGTCCTCCCTATGTGAAATCTCGAGAGAGACTGAGAGGTTCCAGCCTTGTGATGGGCTAATCAGTAGCCAATCAGGAGCGTCGTAAGGGACTGGCCTAGACATCAGATGCACGGTTGATGTGATTCTACTATAGTCAATCTGCTGGAAGACTCATCCTTATAACCAGAGTTTAGATTCCCTGCGCAATACGCTCTTACTGCCATTCCCAGGCATTTGGATCTCATTTTATATTCCCATTCCAGCCAACTCAGAATAGCCAGAATGGAAACTATAAGGTTTGAGTTGGCCTGCAGGAAAAATGGTATAAATTTCGATGCCTGTTG
>NC_061099.1:45948683-45966183 GCF_015104395.2 Macrobrachium nipponense | reverse complement strand
TATATATATAAATAGTTATAGATATATATATGTATATATATATATATATATATATATATATATATATATATATTATGTATATAATATATATATATATATATATATATGACTGGTAAAAAATGTTTTCTGTAACAACAGGAAAGAATTCCATCTAATAAAAGGAGCCCATAAAAACACCAAAATGGTAGAGAGAAAAGTACTATATTTCAGAGACTGCTGTCTCTCTCTTCAGGTATATGAATGAGAAAAGTTTACAGAAAAGGTGGTATTTATACCAAGATATCCGTCCACAAGTAAGCCAGTTTAGGTCACCCCCGCTGATAATCTTCCTTTAATCTTCTTAAGCGTTGGTTGAATGAAACTCGTCGACGACATCTGAGATCCACGCCTCTTTTGAGATGTTCATTACCTGCTTCTCTTTTATTAAGGCCGATTCCATCATTTGACTCTTGTACCGGCAGTTGGTGCTATAAATTACACGTGACAAATTCCAGTTTATTCTATGGTTATGTTCATTTATATGGTTGAAAATAGCCGAGTTCTGTTGTCCATACCTAACTGACCGTTTGTGTTGTATAATCTCTGGGGAAGTGATTTACCTCTAAATCCGATGTAAGATTGGTCACAGTCCTGGCATGGGATCTCATATACCCCAGAGTCTTTGGGAGATGTCTTTTGTTGGATGTTAATCAGGGATTTGGCTAAGGTATTTGGGTAGGTAAATTGCAAAAGGGTTGGATTTCCCAAGGGTGTGGGTTTACTCTCTTTAATCGTCTCCAGGTGAGGAATTTTTTTATTTTATGTGGGTGTGTCTCTGGTCTTGTCTTTAGGGGTCGGTAGAAAATTACGTTTGCTTTTTGTAATTGCTTTCTCAATTATATGGTCAGATAGTTTTAAAGATGAAAGTTGCTTGCGAATTAGTTCAAATTCTTTTCCAGGAAATCTGGGGAACAAACTCGTAAGGCTCTTAAGAATAGGTTGCTAGCTACACCTATCTTGATAGTATTGTCGTGATAGCTAAAGTAGTGAATATATGAAAGTGAGAACGTTGGTTTTCTGTATATGGTAAATTTGTATTCGTCGTGTCTCTGATTATTAAAACATCAAGAAAAGGAATTTTGTTGTCTGTTTCCCATTCAACTTTAAAATTTGATGCTGGGCACTAATGCGTTTAATTTTGAGAGGAATTCATTAAAATTACCCACTTATTATTATCCAAAATGTTAGGATGTCATCCACGTATCTCATCCACAGCATGTTTTGGGTTTTATTGCATTTATTACTGTAGTTTCAAAGTACTCCATGTACAGATTGGCTAAAACAGACTTAAAGGACTACCCATACTACACCGAATTTTTGCTTGTAGAATGATTCCCCGAATGAAAATACGTTATTAGATGCACATAATTCAACTAACTTTATTATTTTGTCAAGCGCCAATGGGAAATGATCTGAATAGGGGGATAATTTTTCCCTTAAAAACTGAAGAACGGTCCTGTACTGGTACTTTTGTGAATAGGGAGTCTCCGTCAAGGCTTAAAAGTTTTATGTTGAAAAGATTTTGTTGTCTGTTTCTCATTCAACTTTAAATTTGATGCTGGGCACTAATGCGTTTAATTTTGAGAGGAATTCATTAAAATTCCCCACTTATTATCCCAAAATGTTAGGATGTCATCCACGTATCATCCACAGCATGTTTTTTGGGTTTTATTTGCATTTATTACTGTAGTTTCAAAGTATTCCATGTACAGATTGGCTAAAACAGGACTTAAAAGACTACCCATACTACACCTGAATTTTTGCTTGTAGAATGATTCCCGAATGAAAATACGTTATTAGATGCACATAATTCAACTAACTTTATTATTTTGTCAAGCGCCAATGGAAATGATCTGAATAGGGGGATAATTTTTCCCTTAAAAACTGAAGAACGTCCTGTACTGGTACTTTTGTGAATAGGGAGTCTACGTCAAGGCTTAAAAGTTTTATGTTGTGAAGTGGTAATATGTGCTTCTCTGAATTGTGACAAAAATCTTCCGAATGTTTAATGTGACTGGGAGGAAAAGTGCCTAAAAAAGGAGAAAGGAGGCCCGCTAACCATTTAGAAATTTTGTAATTGAAAGCTCCGGCGCATGAAACGATGGGTCTGAATGGAAGATTGTCTTTGTGAGTTTGGGAAGGCCATAAAAGTAGGGTTAATTTAGGATTAATACTTAAATTTTCTTTCTTAATAGTTCAATCACTCTTTTTGTCTTGGCCAATTAATCTTACTTTCCGAAAAAATTCTGTGGGAACGTTCTTGAGGGGATTTTTCGTCAGTTTTTCGTAAGTATTTGTGTCGCTAAGGTGCTGGTTGATTTTGTCGAGGTAGAAGTCTTTGTCCATTATTACAATTTTGCCGTCTTTGTCGGATCTACTTATTATAACATCTAACTTTTTAGCGAGTGGATGGCTATCATGAATCTGCGGGGAACAGGATATTTCTTGTGAAGGTCAGTTAAAGCATTAGTAACACTCCTTTTAAACATAATCTCTTCACGGCTGTAGTTTTTGTCAGATATGAATTTATCAAAAGCCACTATGATGTCTAGGTTATTTTTGCGGTCTGGCATAAGGGCAAAGGATAAGCCTAAATTTAAAACTAAATGTTGATTTACAGTAAGGGGGGTGTTGGATAAGTTTAAAACTTTGTCTTGTTGTTCAAGATTATTCCATACGCTATTATCTATTAGGTTATTTAACTTGCGTAAACGTCTGTTGGAATAAGTCACGCTATTATAGGCAGCAATGTCGGAACAGAATGAAATCAGATACCTGTATGTGTGGTCCGTTGTGAGGAGGCGAAGATTAGATTGAGTTCCATATATCACTCTGCGTAGCACGAAGATGTCGTTTCTCGTACTGGTGATTCTTTCTTCCAGGAAAATCTTGTGTGATAGAGGGATTTTCCTGGAAGAAAGAATCACCAGTACGAGAAACGACATCTTCGTGCTACGCAGATTGATATATGGAACTCAATCTAATCTTCGCCTCCTCACTACGGACCACATATACAGGTATCTGATTTCATTCTGTTCCGACATTGCTGCCTATAATAGCGTGACTCATTCCAACGGACTTTTACGTAAGTTAAATAACCTAATAGATAATAGCGTATGGAATAATCTTGAAACAACAAGACAAGTTTTAAACTTATCCAACACCCCTTACTGTAAATCACATTTAGTTTTAAATTTAGGCTTATCCTTTGCCCTTATGCCAGACCGCAAAACAACCTAGACTTCATAGTGGCTTTTGATAAATTCATATCTGACAAAAACTACAGCCGTGAAGAGATATGTTTAAAAGGAGTGTTACTAAATGCTTTAACTGACCTTCACAAGAAATATCCTGTTCCCCGCAGATTCATGATAGCCATCCACTCGCTAAAAAAGTTAGATGTTATAATAAGTAGATCCGACAAAGACGGCAAAATTGTAATAATGGACAAAGACTTCTACCTCGACAAAATCAACCAGCACCTTAGCGACACAAATACTTACGAAAAACTGACGAAAAATCCCCTCAAGAACGTTCCCACAGAATTTTTTCGGAAAGTAAGATTAATTGGCCAAAGACTAAAAAGAGTATTGAACTATTAAAAGAAATTTTAAAGTAATTAATCCTAAATTACCCTACTTTTATGGCCTTCCCAAAACTCACAAAGACAATCTTCCATTCAGACCCATCGTTTCATGCGCCGGAGCTTTCAATTACAAAATTTCTAAATGGTTAGCGGGCCTCCTTTCTCCTTTTTTAGGCACTTTTCCTCCCAGTCACATTAAACATTCGGAAGATTTTTGTCACAAATTCAGAGAAGCACATATACCACTTCACAACATAAAACTTTTAAGCCTTGACGTAGACTCCCTATTCACAAAAGTACCAGTACAGGACGTTCTTCAGTTTTTAAGGGAAAAATTATCCCCCTATTCAGATCATTTCCCATTGGCGCTTGACAAAATAATAAAGTTAGTTGAATTATGTGCATCTAATAACGTATTTTCATTCGGGGAATCATTCTACAAGCAAAAATTCAGGTGTAGTATGGGTAGTCTTTTAAGTCCTGTTTTAGCCAATCTGTACATGGAATACTTTGAAACTACAGTAATAAATGCAATAAAACCCAAAAACATGCTGTGGATGAGATACGTGGATGACATCCTAACATTTTGGGATAATAAGTGGGGTAATTTTAATGAATTCCTCTCAAAATTAAACGCATTAGTGCCCAGCATCAAATTTAAAGTTGAATGAGAAACAGACACAAATTCCTTTTCAACATAAAACTTTTAAGCCTTGACGGAGACTCCCTATTCACACAAAAGTACCAGTTACAGGACGTTCTTCAGTTTTTAAGGGAAAAATTATCCCCCTATTCAGATCATTTCCCATTGGCGCTTGACAAAATAATAAAGTTAGTTGAATTATGTGCATCTAATAACGTATTTTCATTCGGGGAATCATTCTACAAGCAAAAATTCGGGTGTAGTATGGGTAGTCCTTTAAGTCCTGTTTTAGCCAATCTGTACATGGAATACTTTGAAACTACAGTAATAAATGCAATAAAATCCCAAAAAACATGCTGTGGATGAGATACGTGGATGACATCCTAACATTTTGGGATAATAAGTGGGGTAATTTTAATGAATTCCTCTCAAAATTAAACGCATTAGTGCCCAGCATCAAATTTAAAGTTGAATGGGAAACAGACAACAAAATTCCTTTTCTTGATGTTTTAATAATCAGAGACACGACAGAATACAAATTTACCATATACAGAAAACCAACTTCTCACTTTCATATATTCACTACTTAGCTATCACGACATTACTATAAAGATAGGTGTAGCTAGCAACCTATTCTTAAGAGCCTTACGAATTGTTCCCCAGATTTCCTGGAAAAAGAATTTGAACTAATTCGCAAGCAACTTTCATCTTTAAACTATCCTGACCATATAATTGAGAAAGCAATTCAAAAAGCAAACGTAATTTCTACCGACCCCCTAAAGACAAGACCAGAGACACACCCAACAATAAAATAAAATTCCTCACACCTGGAGACGATTAAGAGAGTAACCCACACCCTTGGGAAATCCAACCCTTTTGCATTTACCTACCCAAATACCTTAGCCAAATCCCTGATTAACGTCCAACAAAAGACATCTCCCAAAGACTGGGGTATATGAGATCCCATGCCAGGACTGTGACCAATCTTACATCGGATTTACAGGTAAATCACTTCCCCAGAGATTAATACAACACAAACGGTCAGTTAGGTATGGACAACAGAACTCGGCTATTTTCAACCATAAATGAACATAACCATAGAATAAACTGGAATTTGTCACGTGTAATTTATAGCAGCAACTGCCGGAACAAGAGTCAAATGATGGAATCGGCCTTAATAAAAGAGAAGCAGGTAATGAACATCTCAAAAGGGGCGTGGATCTCAGATGTCGTCGACGAAGTTTTCATTCAACCAACGCTTAAGAAGATTAAAGGAAGATTATCAGCGGGGTGACCTAAATTGGCTTACTTGTGGAAGGATCTCTTGGTATAAATACCACCTTTTCTGTAAACTTTTCTCATTCATATAAATGAAGAGAGAGACAGCAGTCTCTGAAATATAGTACTTTCTCTCTACATTTTGGTGTTTTTATGGGCTCCTTTTATTAGATATATATATATATATATATATATATATATATATATATATATATATAATATATATATATATATATATATATATATATATATATATATATATATATTCATCAGTAGGGTTACCGAAACTCAGGAAGATCAATTAAAGAGTTTATTATGATACGTTCGTGTCATCCTGACACATCATCAGTTTGTAATGTAAAATCAATTCACATTATAAAAAAAATATATAATTAAAGTTTACTTGCCATTTTAAAAAGGAATACATAAAAAAATAAAGTTATCCATAAAAAAAATTATTGTTAAAAGCTAAAAAATTTACAAGGTGACATTAAAATTGACGAAATTTAGGATTAATGAGGAACATTAACTTTAACAAAGCGAATGACAAGAAAGGAATGGCTGTAGGACCGTAGTTTGCCCAGACCTCGACTATATATATATATAGATATATATATATAGATATATATATATAATAATATATATATATATATATATATATATATATATATATATTACCGACCATATGTTCTTGCGTTGAGAGCAGAAAGCCATCTTGTGTTTAAGAGTTCACATACGGGTAATCGGCGATAGAAAACCAAATCTGCATTTTTTGACTCAAAGACATCGCTTATGAATTAGTTTGATTTTGCCGCTCTGTGATGTAGTGACGCAATACTAGAGTCCGTGAATTATATCCAAGTGAATTGTCTCTATATTCCTTTAAAAAACCTAAAGTTTATCTGGATCACAGAAGGATAGAACGGAAATAAAAATACAGAGAGAGAGAGAGAGAGAGAGAGAGAGAGAGAGAGAGAGAGAGAGAGAGAGAGAGAGAGAGCGAGCTCCATTTAACTCTGAAACGTATTCATTTATGGTACCGTTATTCAGTCTCCTGAGGGAATAACGTGTTCGTTGAACGTTTTATTGCCACTTGAAGATTATACTTAATAAACTGAGCCCCTTAATTCATAATATATAACTTAACTTAAACTAGATCGTTTAAGTTTAGGATTATAGTTTGGAAGAGTGACGTAATTTGTCTGGGGTATCGATTTTTTTTTTATTCAATATTGAATGCTGTTCGTCTTCAACCAAGCGATTATAATTTATTTGTAGACAGATGTTCTTTTATAGACAGGATCATTGATGAGCGTTTCAGTCCAACTGAAAACTTTTCTTCTTATATTATGCATGCCATTTAAAGGTTAAATCCAGAGAGCCCACATGGGACAAAACGTATTGGACAAAACAGTCTTACCTAAAGTGTATTTCTTCTGTCGATTAGAAGCAAATATATTTTTCTATGAAACGTTGGAGGTAGATAAATCATAGCCACTAAATGGTATTTTTGGTCACATGATTTTCATCAAACAAATTTATTTTTTGTTCATTTTTCATACGACTTTTCTCGATACCCGATCCTATGTCTCAGATTTGTTGATTTATATTTACAAACATGATAAGTGACGGTTTATTACACGATAAAGACGCCATTATCAGTTGTTTCCCAATATTTGAGTTCACATTTAAGAGACAAATCATATTCACCTTCTATGGATTTATTATAGATTCAGAAGAATGACGTCACAATGCCAGCCCTGCGTTTGTGTATCCAATTCAGGAGAACCTGTTTCTGTCATTATTCTCTGTAGAAAAATATATTTTGGCTAAACGTTTCCCAGTTGCGAAACAAAACCCAAACAAACTGACCCCTTGGGTATAATTCATTTTTATTAACCTTTTCCGAGTAGGAAACTGCATTTGAAAAAGCAGCACTAAATTTTTCCGCGCCACTACATTTATTTCTGCCGGGTGTACCCAAATAGAATGAATTATTTCTGAGTGCAGGCAGCCCATATAAAGTCCTGCTGGTACTCAGGCTACCTCCAGAATAAAATGCTCTTTTGCCACTTCTGTTTCGTTCAGGTCAACAGTGACTAGGGAAAAAAAGTAGAAAAAAAAAAAGAATAAGGCAGGAATTGTTGGGTGTAGCCAGCAATCAATGGAGAGAGAGAAAGTAGTATAAATAATTCAGACGTTACATTTATAAAGATAAGAAGAGTGGAATAGTTTGTGCCGGCCACATTTGTTACTGAAACAAACTTGTATGTTTTACATACTACAATTTGACCATAAATTTTTTGTATGGGGTGGGGGGGGGGGGGGGGGGGGGGGGGGGGGGGGGGGGAGTAGAAGTGAATTCTACGCTTTTCCAGCCCTCCCAACACCAACTCTCCCCCATCAACCTCCCCCTCAAATCCTCCTCCAATCCTCCTCTCTCTCTCTCTCTCTCTCCTCTCCTCTCTCTCTCTCTCTCTCTGCATATTGTCAAGGGCATGAAATTTTAATCATTTGCTCCGCAAATAATCTCCATTTTAGCAGGGTTCATCCTTTTTGGTAAATTTTTTGCCAGGAAAATTAGTTAGCTTTCAGATTATAGTCTGACCCTGAAAAACAATGGCCTGTATAAATAGAGATACTGAGAATTTGTTTTGCACATTTCTAAAACTAAATTTTTTTACTTGCCAATTAAAAATGAGCTATTTTCTGTGGCGTACCTGTTGCTACTGCATTAAAGTAAATACTGACCATAATAAAATGGTCAGTGAGTTTATGAATTAATCAGAAGGAGAGAGAGAGAGAGAGAAGAGAGATGGGCGAGAGAGAGAGAGAGAGAGAGAGAGAATTAAACCCCTGGATCATCTGGCCAACAGGCTCGTCATGCTTATCAGCAAAAGTACGTGAAGTTAACTTTCCTCTGTATAATAAGAAAATGATTGATATCCAGCGATTATGAAAAATATTGTGTTGATGGCAGCTTTACAATTCAAACGTATACACAAACACACACTGATATGTGTGCGTCTATATATATATATATATATATATATATATATATATATATATATATATATATATATATATATATATATATATATATATATATATATATATATATATATATATATATATATATATATATATATATACAAATGGAATTTAATATTTTGAACTAATAGGGAAAAGATTCATCTTGACTGGTAATCTCCATAAACTAGAAAGCTCCATAAACAAGCCCAGCCAATTTGCCTTTTGTATAGGGTTCACGCCAGATTCCCATTGTTGTCACCCGTGTAGAAATCTTGTTTCGTCCGTTCCGGCAAAAAGCAGTAAGCCCAGGAATCAATCAATCAATCAATCAATAGCTCAAGACTGATAATGGGGAGTAATGGATGATACTAAACCGAGACTGACATTTGGTAGGGACACCCTTTTCTATCGGGGTACTGGGTATTTTGCATTAAAGGAAATCCTGATGTTGCAGATCAGTAACAGCCTGTCCACACTAGCGGGGACTTCCAGCTATTCATATTTTCTCTCGCTCCTGAAGCAGTGTTACCAGATAATCGCATCGTTCTGGCTCCTACTCGGTCGGCTTGTTTAGTGGAACGGGTTATGGGAACAGTGTTTGCTCTTTGGGCAGTGCCCCCTATTGTGGACAGAGCATTAGTTTACATAGATGATAATGATTCCTATAAGTGAAGGTAGTTGTGATAATAATAATTGCCAAGATGAGAACTATTTAAAACACCATTACTAGTTTTAGATAAATAACTGGTTTCAAGTACTCACGTATATTCTCAGTTATGAAGGAATCACTGCTTTGTAGTACTTAAGTAAATTTTCAGTTTAACAAGAATCATAGCTTTTTAGTACTTGCGTATATTCCCAGGCTTAGAAGAATCACTGCTTTTTAGTCCTCACGTTAATTCCCAGTTTTACAAGAATCACTGATTTTTAGTTCTTATCGTATATTCTGAGTTTTACGAGAATCCCTGGTTTTTAGTCATTACGTATATTCTATTTTACAAGCATCACTGATTTTGAGTTCTTACGTATATTCTCAGTTTTCGAAGAATCACTGGCTTTTAGTACTTGCGTATATTCCCAGTCTTAGAAGAATCGTGGGTTTGTATCACTTAGGTATATTCTCAGTTTTAGAAGAGGAATCATGGGTTTTTAGTTTTTACTGATATTCTTAGTTTCACAAGAATCATGAGTTCACGTATATTCTCAGTTTTAGCAGAATAACTGCTTTGTAGTACTTACGTAAATTATCAGTTTTAGAAAACTCGCTGGCTTTGAGTGGCTTCGTAATAATCTCGGTTTTTAGCAGAATCATTGGTTTGTAGTACTTATCTATTTCTCAGTTTTACCAGAATCACCGGTTTTGAGCGGTTTCGTAAATTCTCGGTTTTAGAAGAATTATAGTTTTTATTTATTTATTTATTCTATCGCACATTCTCAGATTTAGAAGAATTAGAGGTTTTTAGTACTTGCAATAGCATTCATGGCGGTAATGATGATGATGATGATGATACCCTAAGCCGAGCCATAATCAGGGCAGAGGGCCATTTGGATTCGTCTAACGAGTGTAACCAGGGATCTTGGAGACCGGATTCATAAAACGGGGTAATCAAGGATCTTAAAGGACGGGTGTTCAGATCCTTGAATGACGGAATCTAATGAAACCTTCGACAAAGAAGTCGAGCCCGGCTTCAAATTTATCCGTTGATGGAAACATGAAAAATGAGGCAAATTGCAAACCGAGAGGTTTTAATTAAAGTAATGAGCAGAGAGAGAGAGAGAGAGAGAGAGAGAGAGAGAGAGAGGCTTTCGTTTATCAGTAACCCGTAGAAGTCAAGATGAGTTTTCCTGACATAAATACCAATACAGAGAGAGAGAGAGAGAGAGAGAGAGAGAGAGAGAGAGAGAGAGACAAGGAGTTACAAGGATTAGGATGTCTCAAAGACTTGTTAGTCCATCCGAGGAGACATCGTGTGCTCACTCATCTGTATGAGCAGGTTTTACTGTGCATTCACAGTGTCCTAATGATTTTGTCTAGCTTTCTTTTAAACTCTTCTACACTGTTGCTGTTTACAACTTCTGGTGGCAGTTTATTCCATGTGTCACATATCCTGTATGTGAAGAAGTTCCCGCAATGGGATGTGTTGTATCTCTTCAGTTCTAGAGAGAGAGAGAGAGAGAGAGAGAGAGAGAGAGAGAGAGAGAGAGAGAGGAGGTGTTGTTTTGGTAGAGCACACATGAATAATGTTCAACCATATTTAATGAAATAAGTTGGAATACGATGAAAATGGTGGATGCAATAATTTTTCTGGGAGGAAAAATGTATTCGTAAGATACTTGTGGAAGGAAAGATTTCACTGGTGATTGATAAAACCTCTTTACAACTTTACATTAATATTCTTTTTTAAATATGTAACTGACCTGGCAGTTATATACATAGCTATATTCTCTGACGTCATGACGTCACGACAGACTTTTCGAAACTCGCGGCAATCGCCGACCATCGGTCAGGTGATCGTTACCTGTACGCCCTCTAGATAGTTACCTGGAAACCCCATATTTTCTCTGTCGGCCAAGCCGGCAACTTCGTTGTTGTGGGCTCCTCGATAGGTCTTTCGTACTCGCTAGAGTATTTCATCGTTGGGTGAAGTATTTTATTGGCTTTCGCTGTTGTTGACTTGGATTGATTTTGGATTTGTTTTTGGATTACTCAATTAACAATGTCGGACTCGGGAGTTGTACGTCGACCAGCGCGGAGTTTATCGACGTCTTTCCGCGCCTAAAACACCTTTTTTTTTCTACTCGCGCGCGCAAATGATGCGATGTATCAAGCGGCACAATTAATCCCCGACGCTGTGTCGTTCGAGCGAAAGATTTAAGCGAAGATGAAGAACCATAACCTCAGAGGCTCTGATTCCCAGATGATTCATTATCATGCATATTGTTCCTGGCTCAAAGACTCCTAGGCTTATTGGTGTTTCGCCCGGGGCGTTCATCTCCACTTAATGCTTTTACGTTTGTGTTAAACCCTGCAGAGAAGAAACGTTTACATGCGTTTTCTCATCCAATTAACAATTTCCCTTCTTGCCTCCTTCCCCCCCTTCCTGTCCCACCTCTCCCACTACCAACCATCTCTTTCGTGACTCATTATACAGTCGATGGTCTCATCCTCTATCCCTTGCATTGCTTTTTCGGCTGAATGAATGAATGAATCTTTGGCCTGAACGTTTCTTTCTCGTGAACATATTTGCGTTCACGGCTGATATGGCGAGCATAGACGCGTTTCATTTACGTTCGTTCCGTCTGATATTGTTTACTCTTGAATTTCATCTGTGCTTAGGACATGTATGGAAAACATAACCACCTTTTGCTCTCAATTTTGTGATTTTATGCAAATGAAAATTTAGCAATAAAAAAATTCTTTTAATAATTGTATTTTTTCATCGGTGTGGATGAGACAAAATTTTGTGGATGTTGTGGTTTAAAAAAAAATAGAAAATAACAGATTTAATCAAATTTCGTGTCCTCTATATTTCTGAAAATGTGTCAGTCTCTGTGTATTCCACGATTTCATCAGATATTCCTTAGTTTCGTGATTTCGGGATGACACAACCTTCCATTGCAATGAATGAAACATATCACTTTTGACTCTGAATTCACGGAATGTTTGATGTTGATATCACGTAATGAACGCCCTTCGGACGACATTAAAAAAAAAGACAATCCTTTTAGCTGCAACTTCCCAGACAATAGGAATTTTTCTGTTTATTCACTTCACATTGTAGGTTATTTCTCCCACACTGTTTCGTCAAATTTCTTTTCTCCAAAACTTGTTAGTTTCAAGCAGAATAAGATTTTTTTTTTTTGAGAAGAAATGACAGTCTGTGCGAATATGAAAAATGTTCATTTCCTGGAATGTAATTTGCATATGCATTATACACTTGCAACTCATTATTTTTTTATTTCTTTTTAATTCTTTCTCTCATTTATATTTTACGTCATTTTCAAGGTTTGCATTTTCTCCGAGTAGTATTTTTCTAATGTTCATTAGATTTCATATTTTCCAGTGGGCAAATCTCATCATATTATACATTGCTTCAAAACATTGTTTTATCCGTCTCTTAAACTTAAATAATTTACTGAATTTGTTTTTTTTTTATATTTTAATTTCATATTTCCTCAAAAAATGTTTTATCATTTTCTAAAACAAAATCACACTTTTCCTTTTTAAAATATTTTTTGCTTAGATTTTAATAATATATTTTATGAAGCTGAAACAATTCCATTTTTCTGTCCCTGCCAGTAAATTCTGAAAATAAGATGCAACTTATTTTTTCATAGTTATAACGAATAATACTTAATAATCTGAATGTTAAAACTTAAATGCTTTCTTTCCTTTTCTTTGTGTATCATAGTCTTCATTTATTATGCTTTAGTAATTTCCTTTATATCTCTTTTTTATTGCAGATTAAAGAGGCTACTCCTAAAAGGATCAGACCAGAATCTATAGGCCAGTAGCAAGCTCAGTGGATTTCTATTCAACCAATAATCCTACAAGACGTAGCAAAATATCTACGGTTAGCTTTTCATAATACTTACCTCCCACCTTCAAGAAAATTAACACAATTCTCGGCGGAGGATTATTCATTGAAATGGTGATGGATTGAGAGAGCTATTAATTATGCGTTATAAACTGACGTGAGAGAGAAATGAGTGCTGTTCCGGTGACAGTTCAATGAGATTAATGCTTTTTATGTTCATTGAACCTAGTGCATTTCACTTATACTAGACTCGTTTTTTGCGAATGGTATACGCTCGTCCACCTACAAAACTCCTCGGTAGGGGAGTTTTGTAGGTGCATGGTGCACTGTAGGCATTACTAAAGAGTGTTAGCAGTGTCCCTTCGGCCCCTAGGGACACCAGCATTTTGGCCTTTTTCTTCACCACCACTCCTTTCTTCATTCTTGCTGTCCTGCATAGCAAATATAGTAGATTCACATCAACCGTGCATCTGGTGTCTAGGCTAGTCCCTTACGACGCACCTGATTGGCTGTTCATAAGCCAATCACAGGGCTGGAAACTCTCAGTCTCTCTCGAGAGTTCACATAGGCAGGATGTATGCTCCACCTCTCATGTGTTTCAAAACTATCCCTCGGGAGAGGTGGAACATACGTCCTCCCTATGTGATATCTCGAGAGAGATTGGGAGGTTCCAGCCCTGTGATGGGCTAATCAATAGCCAATCAGGAGCGTCGTAAGGGACTGGCCTAGACATCAGATGCACGGTTGATGTGATTCTACTATAGTCAATCTGCTGGAAGACTCATCCTTATAACCAGAGTTTAGATTCACTGCGCAATGCGCTCCTACTGCCATTCCCAGGCATTTGGATCTCATTTTATATTCCAATTCCAGCCATCTCAGAATAGCCAGAATGGAAACTATAAGGTTTGAGTTGGCCTGCAGGAAAAAATGGTATAAATTTCGATGCCTGTTGGCACTATAAGCTGCAGAAGAATATTTTTTATAACGCGATTTGAAAATGCGAGTGTTTTTTTTTTATGCTCTCTCAAGAGTGCGTAGACATTGTTCGCTTCGATGAACACCTCACCTTAAGCCTAAATCCATTAAGCCTTAATGAGGAAACAAACCTTTTTTTTTCTCTCCTAAAAATACTCTTTTAGTGACGTCGTCAACATGTCAGAGGAAATTATTTTAAAAGTTCTTTTTATGTTAACAGTCTAATCTTCTGTTTCTGGTAGAATTCCAGTATTTTTGCGTTTTCCATTTTATCTAGTGACCCTTTAGTATCTCGCCTCAAGTTACTTTCAGAGTTTTATAATTATATATATCTTGGGTATTTGAGCGCGTTTGTAGCATTGTTATACAAACCAGGATTTATATATCGCTAATGGCTCTTGCCTATTAAACATTAAGGATTATATTTCATTCAGTTCATTACAAAAAGAAACTGATTTATCTGATGCAACCATAAGACTGCTTTCTGAACGTTGTTGAATCGTGATCCAAAATGTGGTCGTAATTACTCTGGTGACAATTGTAGCCTTACAAACCATTTTTTTTATTACTGTCAAAATCTACTTATAGAAATATCTAATTCCTAGGTATATTAGTGAAATACCACCGCTACTTTGTGGTATGTGCATAGACACTGAGTGGATATTATTTGATATTATTTATGACAGTAGAGGTTGTGTTATACCGAAGCTGACAGACGAATCTAAAGGTAAATTTAGAAACTAAACAAGTTGTATTTTGATTCAACCATTAACATTTTAAGAATACAAATTATAGTTTCCAGTTGTTAGTTATGCATCGTAATAATCCTTAAGACATCTTGACATCATAGTATGAGCAGATATTCTTTCAACTGGTTCTTTACTTATAAATGAAAATAAACAGTTACCAATGTCGCATTTTATCAGTCCAAGTTCTTGATGGTGTGATTTGGTTTCCTATTCAGTATGATTGATAGTAAGGGTCCCTTTAGAATTCATTTCCTTACAGATGACTTTTCAGGTCAAAACTTGCATTGAATGCTTTGAGGGCGAGAAAGGAGTTTGGTTCAAAGTCTAATTAATCATTTCTATTACTGACTAAGAATATGTTTACAAATGTCAGTGCATTGCAATTTTTCCCAGTTATCTTGTATGGTCATTGGTCCTGCTCCTCTTGCTCCTCTTGCTGCTTCTGCTCCTCTTACTCCTCTTACTCTTCCTGCTTCTCTTGCTCATACTAATCCTCCTGCTCCTCTTGTTCCTCCTGCTCCTCATGCTGCTCCGGCTCCTCTTGCTGCTCCTGCTCCTCTTACTCCTCTTGCTGTTCCTGCTCCTCTTGCTGCTCCTGCTCCTCTTGATCCTCTTGCTCCTCCTGCTCCTCATACCGCTCCGGCTCCTCTTGCTGCTCCTGCTCCTCTTACTCCTCTTTCTCCTCCTGCTCCTCCTGCTCCTCTTGCTCCTCTTGCAACTCCTGCTCCTCTTGCTGCTCCTGCTCCTCTTGCTCCTCCTGTTCCTCCTGCTCTTCCAGCTCCTCTTACTTCTCCTCCTCCTCCTCCTCCTCTTCCTCCTCCTTCTCCTCCCCCTCCTCCTCTTCCTCTACATCCTCTTCCCCCTTCGGCATCTCAACTTTATGACCAATATTTCAGAAGTTGCTCTCCATGGCCTGGCGTCCTTCTGTTGTATCATGTCTCTCAACTTCTCTGTCCTTGTAGGGCGACTGGGTTATTTCGCATGATTTTTTTAGGGGGAAATTCCACAACGACGTGGTTCAGTTTCCTACAATCACAATACAGTGCTTCTTAGTAAAGTGCCTTCCATATGATAAAATTTCTTTCTGTAATTTTCCCTCACGAACCCGTGCAATCAGAGGACTAACTCATATACAAATAACTAGTTTATTTTGATTGGCTTCTCATATGTATTCATAAATATCAAGTTATAAGTATACCATCGATTTTATTACGTGAGATGAGATTATATATATGATATATATATATATATATATATATATATGATATGTATGTGTATATAAATATGTACACACACACACACACACACACACACACACACACATATATATATATATATATATATATATTAATATATATAATATATATTATATATATATATATAATATATAAGAGCTTTCGACAAATTGCACAACGGCTGAAGAAGACCGTTGTGAAAATGGTCGAAAGCTCCCACCCCCCTTTTTTTTTATTTTGAAAAATACAGTCTCATATACATTATTGTGGTATTTAACTCATGATATCCGATCACGGTATAGTGATGGGGCGCCCCATCATTACAATGATCTTAGTTTAAACTGTAAACTATAGATATCTAACAATGTTTTGTGTAAATAGTATACGAACATAGCACATAACACAGACCCAAATTACTCTGATAACTAAAAAAATAAAAATATTGGAGTTGAGATTGCATTAGACTCCATTGCCTTTGACTGTTCAATAATCATATTAGATTATCCACGAACAGATATTCTTTGACTTATCATAAGTTGTCTTTATTAGATATGCTACAGATGTCCATAAAATAAGACCACGGATTTCATTGGATTAGTTACAGTCAATATAATATCAAACATATCCATTTATAAAAAAAAAAGTTATGAGACCCTTTGATGTATGCTAATAAATTGATTGAATTAGGCATTGCATAATTATCAGTCTAAAGGATATAATTTTTATAATTGCCAGAAATGATAACCAAAAATGATACCATTTGGTAATTTCAGTGGCATTTGCACTGGGGATTTCAATGTTAATCTTTGTTTATTGATATCAGGTGGTTTGCAGCAATAAAGATGAATAAAAGAAATGGCCAATTATTGAGAGATTTTGTAAATGTTGGAGATTCCAAATGAAAAATTCTTCAGCTTTTACATCTTAAGAAAAGACAGTTTCTGTGACATCTCAAGAAAGCTTTAATTTGTACAGAGATTTCAATTTTCTTGGGTTTTGAGGATGGCTGATCATTCTAATCAATTATAGATGATTGAGAAAAAAAATAGCCAATTATCAGTCGATTTTACAAAGACTGGAGATTTCAAATAAAAATAAAATCTTCAACTTCCACCTTGAGAGAAATAGTTTTTTTTTTTTTTTTTTTTTTTTTTTTTTTTTTTTTTTTTTTTTTTTTTTTTTTTTTTTTTTTTTTAATCTCTTGACGCCTACCTTTGAAGGAATCTTAAAGGAATTAGATAAAAGAAGGGTCGAAGTTGAGAAAGATTTCTTCATTACCTCGCCTCTGGAGAAAAAGGATCAGTCATTAAGCTCATTAAAGGCCTCTTGGAAATTCACCTTTCGCAGAAATTCCCTAAATACGTTTTATTCGGAGGATGGCTAGCCTCAGTTTCGTGATCGGTATGGTCTTGGCCTGCCAC
>NC_061099.1:45941183-45943683 GCF_015104395.2 Macrobrachium nipponense | reverse complement strand
TGATGATGATGATGATACCCTAAGCCGAGCAATAATCAGGGCAGCGGGCCATTTGAATTCGTCTAACGAGTGTAACCAGGGATCTTGGAGACCGGATTCATAAAACGGGGTAATCAAGGATCTTAAAGGACGGGTGTTCAGATCCTTGAATGGCGGAATCTAATGAAACCTTCGACAAAGAAGTCGAGCCCGGCTTCAAATTTATCCGTTGATGGAAACATGAAAAATGAGGCAAATTGCAAACCGAGAGGTTTTAATTAAAGTAATGAGCAGAGAGAGAGAGAGAGAGAGAGAGAGAGAGAGCGAGTGGCTTTTGTTTATCAGTAACCCGTAGAAGTCAAGATGAGTTTTCCTGACATAAATACCAATACAGAGAGAGAGAGAGAGAGAGAGAAAGAGAGAGAGAGAGAGAAGAGAGAGAGAGAGACAAGGAGTTACAAGGATTAGGATGTCTCAAAGACTTGTTAGTCCATCCGAGGAGACATCGTGTACTCACTCATCTGTATGAACAGGTTTTACTGTGCATTCACAGTGTCCTAATGATTTTGTCTAGCTTTCTTTTAAACTCTTCTACACTGTTGCTGTTTACAACTTCTGGTGGCAGTTTATTCCATGTGTCACCATTATTTGTACTGTGAAGAAAAAGTTCCCACAATGGGATGTGTTGTATCTCTTCAGTTTTGAGAGAGAGAGAGAGAGAGAGAGAGAGAGAGAGAGAGAGAGAGAGAGGAGGCGTTGTTTTGGTTGAGCACACATGAATAATGTTCAACCATACTTAATAAAATAAGTTGGAATAAGATGAAAATGGTGGATGCAATAATTTTTCTGGGAGGAAAAATGTATTCGTAAGATACTTGTGGAAGGAAAGATTTCACTGGTGATTGATAAAACCTCTTTACAACTTTACATTAATATTCTTATTTATAGGTCTAGTTACCTGGAATATCGCGGACAATGATCTTCCTAGCTTAGTAGATTTTTATGCGTAATATTTTTATTTATTGATATGGTACTCTGTCCAGCATTTGTTTCCAATAACGAGGAGTAATCTAATTATTTCTTATGGTTACAGCTTTTTTTACTCTATTTGCCCAGCTGACAGATGCACGTTTGATAAATGATCAAAGAATAATAACAATAAATTCAAAATAGTAGAACTGAATTACATTCTTGCTTCCGAAATTATTTTGCGGACCCCATACATCCAAAACACGATTTGGATCAACCACTAGTGAGTCCTTCAGTAGCGTAATTGGTGTGGTCTTGACCTGCTACCTCGGTTGTGGCCGCGATTTCGATTCTCGGACATTCCATTGAGGTGTGAGCGATGTGTATTTCTGGTGATAGAAGTTCGCTCTCGCTCGACGTGGTTCGGAAGTCACGTAAAGCCGTTGGTCCCGTTGCTGAATAACCACTGGTTCAATGCAACATAAAACCACCACACAAACAAACAAACAAACAAACAATCAACCACCTTTGTTTTACTGTAAGTATTTCTAAGCCTTTGTCTTTTCTTTGTTGTCGTGGCACTTTGGATTGAACGTCCTCCTTTGTGTAATGAAGCCGTGAAACTATAATTAAAGTCTCACACATTATCTTAATGACATTCAATAAACGTCTTATAAATAATCTGATTGGGGAAACAAATCCACAGTTATGTAAATGTACATATATTTAAATTTAAAAATATATGTGCATTTACATAACTGTGGGAATTTGTTTTTTCTTTCCCCATTTTGAAAGAACTACCGTGCTAACTATGAGGATTTTTTAATCATTTGAATGTTTTATGAAACTTTCATGAATATAATTAACACACGCACAGAGAGAGAGAGAGAGAGAGAGAGAGAGAGAGAGAGAGAGAGAGAGAGAGTTCCTTAGTATTTTTTGGGGCTTCATTACGCAAGACAAGACAGTGTAATCTAAAGTCACATTGCACCAAGAAATGCAGACAGATGTCTGCGTTTCTTGGTGCAATGTGACTAGATTAAACTGACCTGCTTTGTGTAATGAAGTCCAAAAATTACCAAAGAACCCCCCCCCCCCAACTCTCTCTCTCTCTCTCTCTCTCTCTCTCTCTCTCTCTCTCTCTCTGTGTTATTTATATTCATGAAACGTTTCATAAAGCAATCAACTGATTTATAAGACGTTTATTAGATAGACAGTGGTTCAGGTATACCTCAAGTGGTACAAAGGCAACTTCGGTAATGGTTGGGAAACCTCGGGTACCAGTTTCGTCAACTGAGATCAAATCGCGCATTTTTTAAGTGAAACCCATCGAATCCCATGACGTACCTGAGCTAAAGAAATTTCGATGCAAATTGGAGGCAAGACACGTATTTAGAACAAAACAAGTAAAACGTGCGCAGAAGTTTCTTTGGCGCCATCGAGTTTTCTGTACAGCGTATAATGATGTGTGAAACTCAGCTGCGGCCATGTGGACGGCTGTGGTGGTGGTGGCCTGTGTTCTTGGCACCTATTTAGCCAGACGAACGATCAT
>NC_061099.1:45928683-45936183 GCF_015104395.2 Macrobrachium nipponense | reverse complement strand
ATATATATATATATATATATATATATATATATACACACACACACAATCCACACACACACATACACACAGACATATATATATATATAGATATATATATATATAATATATAGAATAATATATATATATATATATATATATATATATATATATATATATATATATATATATATATATTATATATATATATATATATATATACGATATATATATGATATATACTATATATATATATATATATATATATATATATATTAGAATAAGTATATATATATATATATTAATGTATATACTATAATATATATATATAATATCTATATATAATATAATATATATATATATATACATATATATATACATAATATATATATTATATATACATATATATATATATATATAATACTATATATACATATCTATCTCACAAGGCGGAGAGGTAAAGGCAAGTCTCAGCGTACTACATAATTTATTGCCGACGTTTCACATCGCTTCGATGCATTTTCAACGCTGGGAATTGATAGAAATACAAACATACAAGACTCGTCACTGATAAAACACGGTAAAATATTTAAAATTGGACACTAAAACATTTAAAAGGTAAAAAATATTACTATACAATAACATTAGGTTTGGAGAGACAACCTACCAGGGTAAAAAATAGAAGGTGACTGAAGACAGAGCGGGGAGAAAAAAAAAAAAAAAAGGAAGAAAAAACACCCACACACACACAAAACTATACAGAAGACGAGAGACAGAACTTGAGTAAACAAACAAGTGGTTAGGTTATAAACAACTGAACTGATGAGGACTGGGCATTTAAATTCGGTACAATGGTCTTGATTAAAATGGATTCCAGTGTTAAAAGTTCATCATCCTTATTGACTGATCCAATTATTTTAAAATCATCGATGTCCAAGCGGGAGCGACAGGTAATGGTGTGATTACGGATGCTAGGTAGCTCAGGATTGGATAGTTTGCATCCTGTTCGGAAACTGACTCCTTTGTGGGCGCAGAAACGGACTTCCTTGTAAGCAGGCCTCTCCTCCCGTTACATGCAAGCATAAGTACCCCGATTACATCTGAAGCTTTTTTAGAATTTATTAACTCTCAACATCCTAATATTAAGTTCACCATAGAGAAAGAATCCCATACCTCCCTACCATATTTAGATTTACTTGTTTCCAGAGACAATAATAGCTTTCATACAGGAATTTATAGAAAGAGTACATTCACAGGGTTAGGGACAAATTTCCATAGCTCATGTAATTTTAACTTTTTCTAAAACTTAAAAATGCCCCTCTCCACCCTCCTTCATAGAGCCTTTGTCCTCACTTCCAGTTGGGTCTCTTTCCACAACGAAATAGATTTTTTAGTAAACTTTTTTAACAACAACTGTTTCCCATCAGTGCACTTTTATAGAACCCTCAATAAATTTTTAAACATGAAAGTGAAGTGAACCCCCCACCTCCTATACATATCGTTCCCAAATTAATCATCTATGCTAAGTTCCCTTTTCTCCATGACAATTCCTTCAAAAGGAAAGTTGTACAATTAATTAACAATGAATTACCAGCCTTGAACCTAAAATTAATTCCGAAAAATCCACTAACCATCCGATCTCTTTTCAGAGCCAAAGGCAGATTAAGCCAGCCTTTGATGTCCAACATAGTTTATAAATACACTTGTCCCAGATGTAATCGGGGTACTTATGTTGGATGCACGAAGAGGCTGCTACAAGTCCGTTTCTGCGCCCACAAAGGAGTCAGTTTCCGAACAGGATGCAAACTATCCAATCCTGAGCTATCTAGCATCCGTAATCACACCATTATCTAACGCTCCCGCTTGGACATCGATGATTTTAAAATAATTGGATCAGTCAATAAGGATGATGAACTTTTAACACTGGAATCCATTTTAATCAAGACCATTGTACCGAATTTAAATGCCCAGTCCTCATCAGTTCAGTTGTTTATAACCTAACCACTTGTTTGTTTACTCAAGTTCTGTCTCTCGTCTTCTGTATAGTTTTGTGTGTGTGTGGGTGCTTTTTTCCTTTTTTTTTTCTTCTTTTTTTTTTCCCCGCTCTGTCCTTCAGTCACCTTCTATTTTTTTACCCTGGTAGGTTGTCTCTCCAACCTAGTGTTGTTGTATAGTAATTATTTTTACCTTTTAAATGTTTTAGTGTCCAATTTTAAATATTTTACCGTGTTTTATCAGTGACGAGTCTTGTATGTTTGTATTTTTATCAATTCCCAGCCTTGAAAATGCATCGAAGCGATGTGAAACGTCGGCAATAAATTATGTAGTACACTGAGACTTCCTTTACCTCTCCGCCTTGTTGATATCTGTAGGGCTGGAGCCCCCTACTAGTCTTCTATTATATTAATATTATATAATGATATATAATATTATATAGATTAATATATATATATTATAGATAATATATATATATGATGTATATCTAATATAACTATTATATAATATATTATATAGTTACATTATATATAATATATATTACACATATATATGTATATATATATATATATATATATATATATACGTATATATATATATATATATATGTATATATATATATATCTATATATATATATAGCTATATATATATATATATATATATATATATACATACATACATACATATACATACATATATATATATATATATATATATATATATATATATATATATATATATATATATATATCATACATACATACATACATACATACATACTATATATATATATGTATATATATATATATAATATATATATATATATATATATAATATATATATATATATATATATATATAGAGGGTGGGGAGAGAGAGAGAGAGAGAGAGAGAGACGAGAGAGAGAGAGAGAGAGAGAGAGAGAGAGAGATATCCATTAATGAAAGTTAGAACGAGAAGAAAACTTTGGAGTTCATAAAATCTAATATCAGAATGACTGATTTTTGTCCTCCTGAGAAAGCTCGGTGGTTAACAAACGCGTGAGACTAATTTTTACTAGAAAGAAAATACCAATGTGTAATGAATATGACAAGATAATGGAACTGAGGTGGATTTTTTTTCTTTTTGTCTAGTGATTCCAGTGATTCCAGTGAAACAAAGCATAATCCAGTTTGAAACCAATGACGTAAAGAGCTTTCAAAATCGGCATCACAGTTATCCTCGTTTTTTCTTTCAGTGATTCCAGGTTTAAACTCGTGAAACAAAGCATAATCCAGTTTGAAACCAATGACGTAAAAAGCTTCCAGAAACGGCATCACAGTATCCTTATTTTTCATTGTCCAGCGATTCCAGGTTTAAATTCGTGAAACTAAGTTTAATCCAATTTGCAACCAATGACGCAAAAAGCTTCCACACTCGGCATCACAACAGTTATCCTCATTCGGTTCCCCTCCTCGAAGCCAGGTTCTGCTTATGGCGGGATATTTCCGTGTCACCCTCCGTTTTAACACTGCATTTTCCCCCCTGGTAAATGTTGTATCTCCTTTACGAGAGTAGGAGGAACGGGAGGAAAAATGGCTCTTTTGCTGCACAGTTTTTTTTTTTTTTTCTTTTTTTTTTTTCATTAAGCAACAGGTTTCACTGTTTACGATGCAGTGTGTCCCATGTCGCAGGGAATGAGATGACCCTTCCGATAGAGTTTCTCTGAAGGTATGTGATCATCTTCTTTTAGGGGACTTGGGTGTTTTGGACAGCCAGGGGTTTTCTTTTTAGATTTGTCTAAATTATCTAGAACAGATTTACAAGAATTTCCCGAGGAATTATTGCATATCTTCCTGTAGATTACTATACATGAAATAAGACTGTGTAGAGAATGATTTACCATAATTATTGTAACTAGCTGACCAACTCAGCACTGCCCGGGGTAACTCTGAATGGCAATCGATAAATTCTCTCTCTCTCTCTCTCTCTCTTGAATATTGCAATATGATATGGTACCCACAGTACCAAAAGGATATTGCACAAATAGAGAGTGTACAAAGGTCCTTTAAAGCTAGAATAGAAGAATTTAAGGATCTTGACTACTGGGAAGACTACAATTTTTAAAATGACATAGTCTAGAAAGGAGAAGATGTCACTACATGATAATGCAGGCATGGAAACAGATAGAAGGAATCGCCGAAAACATCATGGAGCTAAAAATATCAAAAAGAGTAAGCAGAGGTAGATTATTAGTGCCCAAAACTATATCAGGAAAACTAAGGAAAGCACACAGGACATTAATCCACTACGCACCAGCATCGATAATGCAGCGTCTATTCAATGCGTTGCCAGCTCATCTGAGGAATATATCAGGAGTGAGCGTAGATGTGTTTAAGAATAAGCTCGACAAATATCTAAGCTGCATCCCAGAGCATCCAAGATTGGAAGATGCAAAATATACCGGAAGATGCCATAGCACTTCTCTGGTAGACATTAGAGGTGCCTCACACTGAGGGATCTGGGGCAACCCGAACAAGATGTAAGGTCTGTAAGGTAAGGTCTCTCTCTCCAACCTTCTCTGTTTCATACCCTCTTTCTTCTCCCTAACACCCCCTCTACTCTCCTTCTCTCACTTCCTCTCTCTCTCACTCTCTCGCTGTCACACCCTGTCCAACCCCGACCCCCTTTAGTGCCATTGATGTCTTACCCCCATAATATTCAATAGTTAGTTATATTTAGTACGTATACCGAAAATCGAGTCATATTATTTACTACATATACCGAAAATTAGGTATGATAAATTCGTAACGTTATTAACTCTACGGGCTGAACTAGCCCTGTTTCGGGCTAGGAGCCCCGCCCCCTCCGACGCCTTTGGTACCTTTTGTTGCTTGAAACCTCATTATAAACCATCTTAGGGGTGCCCACTATAACCCTGCCAAATTTCATGCCCATCGGACCAGCCGTTTAGCCGTGATTGAATGACAGACGGACGGACATAACGCCCATTATAGTAAGATGGGAATTGAAATATAAAACTAGGCCAAGAGCTGGGACCTATGGAGTCGTTCTGCATTGGGAATAGTGTTGGAACAATTGTGGAGAGAGGGTGCCGAGTAAGATGGAAAAAAAAGATTGTGAACGAGGCAATAATAAAACAACTGAAAGTGTTTGCAGCTAGGGGTAGGAGGGACGCTGCGAAGGACCTGAAGTAATGCCTACAGTGCACCGTGTGATATACACTGACAGAACTACCCTGTCGCCAGAAATGTAGCAACAACAACGTACTGCTTATTTCTACACCGATATTGTTATTATTATTGTTATCGTCGAGTCTCTTTGAAAAGCCATTTCTTGTTGGCGAAGGGAAGAATTGTTTCTCTACCGCCCAATGTATCTTTTCTTTTGTATCTTTCTTTGTTTCTTCTTAGCAGGGTTTCTTTTGAGAAATATGAGAATTTCTTTCCTGGTTTTGCTCCACCCAAAATTGGGCCAATCTTTCCTCGCCTGCGAAGAAAAGAACCAGGTTTATTTCGTCTGATTTCCAAAATAATAGGGTAGGATTGCCTTGCTGGAGGAGCGGGATTTCGGCGTATGTCTCAAAGGAAGAGAGGGAGAAAAAAGAGAGAGAGAGAGAGAGAGAGAGAGAGAGAGAGAGAGAGAGAGAGAGAGAGAGAGAGAGAGAGAGAGAGAGAGAGAGAGCGCAGACACCGTGGAAAAAAAGAAGCAGTATTTCATACTTACTTCTCCTGCTACCGTGTGAAAGTAATTTCCGGTGACTTGCATAGAGAGGAAGTAAAAGGAATACCCGTCTATGCTTTTGGCAATACGTTTAAATAACTTACACTAAATGACTTTCTTAAACGAATGAAATTAATAATACTTCTCATTATCACAGGTCTTGTTAAAGTGCAGAGACTGGGCTTTAGAGCTGATTAGTTATCATTCCTGGTTGTTGGAGAGCTGACTAGTTATAAGTTCTAACTTCAGGAAAGCTGATTAGTTATAATCCCTAACTGTAGGAGAGCTGATTAGTTATAACACGTAACTGTAGGAGAGCTGATTAGTTATAATCCCTAACTGTAGGAGAACTGATTAATTATACATTCTATCTATAGGAGACCTGATTATTTTTAAGTCCTAGTTGTAAGAGAGTTGATTAGTTATAAGTTCTAACTGTAGGGGAGCTGATTAGTTATAATCCCTAACTGAAGGAGAGCTGATTAGTTATAATCCCTAACTGTAGGAGAGCTGATTAGTTGTAATCCCTAACTGTAGGAGAGCTGATTAATTATACATTCTATCTGTAGGAGACCTGATTATTTATAAGTCATATTTGCAAGAGAGTTGATTAGTTATAAGTTCTAACTGTAGGAGAGCAGATTAGTTATAAGTCGTAATTGTAGGAGAGCTGATTAGTTATTAAGTCCTATTTGTTGGAGAGCTGACTAATTATAAGTTCTAATTGTAGGAAAGCTGATTAGTTATAAGTTCTAATTGTAGGAGAGCTGATTAGTTTTAAGTTCTAACCGTAGGAGAGCTGATTAGTTATAAGTCGTAACTGTAGGAGAACTAATTAGTTATAAGGCCTAGTTGTAGGAGAGCTGATTAGTTATAAGGCCTAGTTGTTGGAGAGCTTGACTAGTATAAGTTCTACTTGTAGGAGAGCTGATTATTTTAAGTTCTCACTGTAGGAGAGCTGATTAGTTATAAGTCGTAACTGTAGGAGAGCTGATTAGTTATAAGGCCTAGTTGTAGGAGAGCTGATTAGTTATAAGTCGTAACTGTAGGAGAGCTGATACTTATAAGGCCTAGTTGTAGGAGAGTTGATTAGTTATAAGTTCTAACTGTAGGGGAGCTGATTAGTTATAATCCCTAACTGAAGGAGAGCTGATTAGTTATAATCCCTAACTGTAGGAGAGCTGATTAGTTGTAATCCCTAACTGTAGGAGAGCTGATTAATTATACATTCTATCTGTAGGAGACCTGATTATTTATAAGTCATATTTGCAAGAGAGTTGATTAGTTATAAGTTCTAACTGTAGGAGAGCAGATTAGTTATAAGTCGTAATTGTAGGAGAGCTGATTAGTTATAATCCCTAACTATAGGAGAGCTGATTAGTTATAATCCCTAACTGTAGGAGAGCTGATTAATTATACATTCTATCAGTAGGAGACCTGATTATTTATAAGTCCTAGTTGTAAGAGAGTTGATTAGTTATAAGTTCAAACTGTAGAAGAGCTGATTAGTTATAAGTCGTAACTGTAGGAGAGCTGATCAGTTATTTATTAATCCCTAACTGTGGGATTGCTGATTAATTATACATTCTATCAGTAGGAGACCTGATTATTTATAAGTCCTAGTTGTAAGAGAGTTGATTAGTTATAAGTTCAAACTGTAGAAGAGCTGATTAGTTTTAAGTCATAACTGTAGGAGAGTTGATTAGTTATAAGTTCAAACTGTAGAAGAGCTGATTAGTTATAAATCCTAGCTATATGAGGAATGTCTTCTCTCGATAGCTATTTCATTCCGCATTATCATCTCGC
>NC_061099.1:45898683-45921183 GCF_015104395.2 Macrobrachium nipponense | reverse complement strand
AATTTATGTGTATACCATAATTGTTTTATCAGTAATTCGATTTGTTAACAACAACGCTCATCCTTTTAACAGTTAAAATCCACTTATTATCCTCTTCATATAATCAATTCGAAGGATCATTAACAGCTTATCTAAACCACCAACACATACTTCCTTCGCTCGTTTGGAGAAGAGCAAATAGACGTTGATAAGGAAACGATTGCAGTAATCAGGCAGTTATCTTTACGTTTAATGCATTTTCTGTCGACGATTTTTACTGTTTTTAAAATTAACTTAGTCTAGGAACTACACAGTGAAATTACCGTGTCTTTTGCATTGCTAACAGGTGGTTTATGCGGTGAAGGCTTTTGAAAAGTGTTAAGATCCATTACTATATTTCATTTATTCTACCCATGAGTCTCGATTCTACCCATGATTCTTGATTCTTCTTGTGAATCTTGATTCTACCCATGATTCTCGATTCTACCCGTGATTCTTGATTCTACTCGTGAATCTTGATTCTATCCATGATTCTCAGTTCTGCTTACGAGTCTTGATTCTACTCATCATTCTCGGCTCTACCCATGATTCTCAATTCTACCCGTGAATCTTAATTCTACCCATGATTTTTTATCCCACCATGAATCTTCATTCTACCCATGAGTCTTGATTCCGCCATGAATCTTGACTCTACCCATGAATCTTGATTTTAACTATGATTCTCGATTCTGCCCATGAATTTTGATGCTACCCATGATTCTCGATTCTACCCATGATTCTTGATTCCACCACGAATCTTGATTATACCCATGACTCTTGATTCTACCCGTGATTCATGGTTCCACCATGAATCTTTATTCTACCAATGAATCTTGATTCCACCATGAATCTTGATTTTACCCATGATTCTCGATTCTATCCGTGAATCTTGATTTTGCCTACGAATCTCGATTCTACCCATGATTCTCAATTCTACCCACGAATCTTGATGGTACCCATAATTTTCGATTCTACCCATGAATCTTGATTCTGCCCATGAATCATGATTTGACCTATGATTCTCGATTCTACCCATGAGTCTCGAGTCTACCCGTGAATCTTCATTCTACCCAGGAATCTTGATTTTACCCATGAGTTCGATTCTACCCATGATTCTCGATTCTACCCATGATTCTTGATTCTATCCGTGAATCTTGATTCTACCCATGATTTTTTATTCTACCCATGATTCTCGATTCTACCCATGAATCTTGATTCTACCTATGCTTTTCGATTCTACCCATGAATCTTGATTTTACCCATGAATCATGATTCTACCCTCTAATCTTGCTTGAATCTTGATTCTACCCATTTCTTGGTTCCACCCATGATCCCTGACCTAATGTTAAACTTGTCATTTATTTTTCACGTATACAGAAATTATGTATGAAAATTCGTAAAGTAAACAATTCTACGGGCGTAACCACACTCGTTTCACATGCAGAACCAACTCCTCTTCGGAGGGCGGGGGAGATAGGAGGAAATACCATTATAAACCATCTTAGGGGTCTTCACTATGACCCTGCCAAATTTCACGTCCATCGGACCAGCTGTTTGGCCGTGATTGAATGACAGACGGACGGACAGACATTACGCCCATTACAGTAAGATGCTAAGCGAATCTGCCTCGCCAGAATATCACTTCACTTCGCCATGTCAGTTCCCCCATGTCAGAGATCTTCCGCTCGAAGCACTAGGTCCCTCTGTTGGTTCTTTCCAGATCTTTTATTTCATAATTTGTTCATATTTTTGTTTCCAGGCGCGGGGAGGGGAGTGTGTTTCCTGCAATATGAAATTAACTTATATGTCGTGAGTCTTTTCGCTTCAATTACTAAATTGTTACAACAATACTGTCTCCTGTATCAAATCTTGTAACGTATCTTTGAGCTGAAAGCAGAGGAGGTTACATAAATGGAATAATTGAATGTAAGAACTTTATTTTATTATTATATATTCTACACTCACTGACTGAACAGGAAACGGTTGGCGTTCCCTTGCAGTTATGAATATAGTAGACATTATTCATGACCTTGAGTCTCTCCTAACTCCTCGGAATAATTTTGAAAAATATCTTGTAGACTCTCTGATCACTCTCTCCGCTCCGAACTATTCCCCTTTTATGGCACCCTGGAAGTGACATACGAACTTTTATCCCATATTTTCCACGCGGGAACCGTCGCTTTGGTACCAATAACCTTCTTCGGGCGAACTTTATGTAGGTTCTGTCACGCAGGAACATATGTCCTCTCCAGTGATGTTTTGGTTCGAGCACTCCTGCTTTTCTGCAAAGTTGTCGAGTTAGCTAGCGGGCGTGTTTTTCATTTTCCTTTTTTGTTTCAGTAGCCACTTATGATATTTGTTGAGAGGGTTTCTTCACGAGGAAACTTGTTATCCTGAAGCTATTATTTTCTCGAAGAAAATGAGAATTCTAAAAGTTCTATTTTTGGGGGGTTCTGTTTTTTCTCCGTGTTGAAACTGTCCCTTGACTTGTAAACTTAATTAAAAGGTATATTTTAGCCGATGCCGTGGATTGCGAAAAGGATAGGTTGAATGACATGTAAGTCATGAAAACTACGTTTTTGACATCAGTGTCTCTCAGCTTTATCTTTAATTCTGCTCCACTTTTGATATTCATTAAATGTTGAAATTTTCTATGATGAAAAGTATTTTCTTCGAGAAAACCATGAGATTTTTCTGGCGTTTAGTATTCTCTATCTTGATTAAGCTGCTTAAAAGAAATATGTGACAAGAATTCGTCATCTCAACTACGGTAAAAAGGAAGGAAGTAGATTAGGTTGCAAAAGAAAAATATGTTTTCAATAATTCATAAATTGGTATTTTAGACGTCAGTTGAACATTACAGAAATCAGTGAACCTTAAAGAAACCGATCTAATCATATAAGAACAAAATATCTCTTAAAGCCAGAACTTCTTCTTTCCTTCCTTTGCTCGAATTACTCTTTTTTTTTCTTTTTTTTAACCATTCTTCTTCTTCTTCTTCCCTCCTTCCCGGCTGGCAACAATTCCACGTTTCATGGAAGCCGACTCCAGTTTTAGAGTATTGGAACATTTTAAAACGTTTCGAACTCTTCCTTAATCTCGGCAGCCAAAACTTTCCCTCTGAGCTCATTTTCAGGAAAAGAATTCCACTTCCGTTTAAAGAGGCTGTATATACAGAGCGCAACTGACCCAGATTTTTCTCCTAATTCTAGTGAGCAATTTTACCTTTATTGAGTTACGCAAGTGGGCGTTTCCGCTTTCACTTACGTTTGGTTGTAAATTTACGTGTGAATATTTACGTGCGTTCTCATGATGTACAGACATGTGCATTCATCCGTACGTTTTTATTTGTCAAGTAAATTTTTTTTTTAGATTGACTCGGAAATAGGCAATGGACAACTTTAGTTATAAATGACCATTTTCAATACTTTGATTTACATCTCAGTTTTCAAAGTGTAACCAACCCAGTCTGTGTGTGTGTGTGTCTGTGGGTAGTGGTGTGTGTGTTGGTGTTGTGTGTTCTGTCTGTCGTGCGGTCTGTCCTGTAAAGGGATTCTAAATCTTACAGTTCTCTCTTTACTCGGACACACGCAATGGACAACTTTAGCGATAAATGACCATTTTCAATACTTTGATTTAGATCTCAGTTTTCAAAGTGTAACCCTCTCTCTCTCTCTCTCTCTCAATCTCTTCCTCACCCCCACTCTATAAGGCTCTCTCTCTCTCTCTCTCTCTCTCTCTAATTTTACAGTTCTCTCTTTACGTTCGCTCTTCCTTTAACTGACTTTCTTGTCAAAGTTTAATCTTTTAAAGAATGATGAGGAACTTCTTTGATTCCCTATAAAAGAAAATATCGAAAAAACACACAAGTCATCTTCGAAAAAGCTCCTTTATTTAGCTGTTATTTTATCTTCTCTGATCCTTTCTCTATTCCCCTTACTCGAAACAACGTTTTCCACATTTCATGTTCCAATTTTAGAGGCGCAGTACATCGGCAACGTTTTAGTATAAAGAGTACCCAGAATATCCTCGCTGCATATATTTTATGGAAATGACTTCTGGTTCCGGTCAAGGAGGCTATAAATATTGGAGGTGACATTCTCTCTCTCTCTCTCTCTCTCTCTCTCTCTCTCTCTCTCTCTCTCTCTCTCTCCCAAGATGCATTTACGTTATACAAAACCGTGTAATTCATGTCTTTAATTTAATTTCATTTCTTACTTACCCCTACCTATTCAGATGTATATATTCTTTATTACACACTCTCTCTCTCTCTCTCTCTCTCTCTCTCTCTCTCTCTCTCTCTCTCTCTCTTTTAAATTTGCGTGTCTTTGCATTATAACAGTGATGTGAATTGATGCACGACAAAGCATGAATGCTTATAATTTTATTCAGAAAGCCTAGTAAAAATTTACATATGAACGTATATGTGCTTGCATATACATATGGATGAATAACTTGATTACGAAATATATAAAACGTGATGCTATGTATAAGTAAAGGTGGCATTACCTTTATTTACACATATGGATGTGTGCAAACATATATAATTTAAATTTATATAATAAATTTTTTTTGCTGCTGTTTTGTTACTGGGTTATGGGACATTCCTATCCAATGAGGATTTTATCTCCGTAGATAATTATAAGTTTATTTCTTTCTATTTCTAGACCCTCACTCATTAGGTCCCCTTCCCCCGTCTCTTCTTCCCATAAGAATTTCAAAGTCATAAAATTCAGTTTCACAGGGTCGTGAATTCTTTGTAGATTAGTTTATAGGTAACCTTGACGATTTTTCGTGGTATCAGTGAATTTCCATCAGATTAAAAAAAGGAAAAAAAGATGGATAACGGCAAAAAAGTAAAATGATTTTATGTAAATTCCTACTCATATAAAAAAAATATTCTTAAAAAAAAAAAAACTAGACTTCGGTTGCCGGCATAAAGACCCTGGGGAATGAACACATTTGGAGAAATCTGAATGCGAAATCGAGCTGAAACTACCGCCCTTGTTTGGAAAAAAAGAAATCATCGGCGTTGATCGAACGGACCATCATGAACAGCCCAATTCCGACCGAATTAGAGGAAACGATCCCTTTCGTACCTTATGGGGGGTATTGGGGAGTTTGAGGGGGGAGGGGGGGTTTACTAGAAAAGCGAAACACCGAGCAAAGAGTAAAAATTAGCCTCGGAAAGGATGATGTGAATGAGATCTTTTAATGTTTTATTTTTTTTTTTTTTATTTTTTTTTTTTTTTTTTATCTTTTTTTTGGTGGGAACTTTAGGCTTTGAAAAATTCATTCTTTTTGGATCATGCTCAAATGTTGGCTGTTTGTAACATTGTACTCGCTAATGAACGAATATACTTGCTTTGCCAGAATTGTTAATGCAAGCTTTCCAAATAGGGTATATTTAGTAATCTGAACAAGTGTATTTAACTAACAAAAGAGCACATGCTTGGTTCACAAACACACCACACACCACACACACACACACACACACACACACATATATATAATATATATATATATATATATATATATATAATATATATATATATATTTTTATATTTATATGTATATATGGATATATATATAGATATATATATATATATATATATACTATTATATAAATATATATGTATTAGATGATATATATATAGATATATATATATATATATTATATCTATATATATATATATATAGATCTATATATATATATATATCTATATATATAATATATATATTATATATATCTATATTATATATGTATACTATATATATATATCTATAATAATATATATATATGATATATATATATATATAGATATATATATATATGTATAGACAATAGATATAGAAAGTCATATAGAGATATATAATAAGGATATTAATTATATAATACTATTATAATTATATATAGTATATATATAAATATAGATATATATAGTATATATATATATATATATATAGACATATATATATATATATATATTGTCGTATATATTATTTATATATATATATATATAATAAAATATATATATATATAATATGATATATATAGATATATATAGATATATATATATATCATATATCATATTTATATATATATATATAGATATATATATATATCTATATATATATATATATATATATATATATATATATATATATATATATATATATATATAATGGGTAGATTCCCGCATTATTCATTAGGTAAGCGTGTAGCGTCAGGCAAACCAATACACACAGCCCCTCTCTCTCTCTACCTTTCTCTCCTCTCTCCCCTCTGGCAATCTCTCTCTCGCTCTCTCTCTCTCACGGCAACTCCTCTCTCTCTCTCTCTCTAAGCAATCTCTCTCTCTCTCTCTAGCACCGACACCTCTCTCTCTCTTTCCACCTCTTTCTCTCCACTCTAACAGGTAATGAAAATGAGAGAGTCGCATCATCAAAATAAACATTTATTAACAGTGAATAAATAACTAATCAATTCTATTAAAACCCCAACAGTAAAATGTCTGACTGTATGCAGTCACCAAAAAGTCTACATCCTTCTGGGACTCCCTGTCCCTCCATTGCCAGAACCGTCTGTTTCAAAGACACAGAACACATCCCGGTAAGTACACACACAAGTTTAACAATCAGAGGTTAAATATTGGATATTAACACAAGAATGTCAAATAGGTAACAAGCCAGTCTTCGGCAAAAACACTTCAACACTCACCCAAGCAGCCGGAACACTTAAAGCACACTTAATAAAAAACTCCCGGTGAGCGCCACGGCATCTTGCCTTTCTCTCAAAGACGCCTCTATCAAAATCCCCCATAGACTTGGGTATTCAACATTATTAACAGAAAGAGGCGCATACGCACATACGAACACACAGTTCGTTAACGCCTCACAATTCTGGCCACAACCAGTTCCACAAAGGCACTTTGAGAAGAGTTCATAAACTGTCGTACATTGACTTGTCTAACCAAGCAGTTTTATCACACGCCACCCATAGAAACTCATTGTCAGCTTTCTCAGGTCGTCGCCTCTCCACTGTTCTTCACATTCCATAGGTCAAAGGGAACACATTGGCAATATATTATTAATAAAAAACCCTAGGCCGTACATATATATAATATATATATATCATATATATATATATATATAGATATATATATATATATATACTATAAATATTATATATAAACTATATATATTATTATATGTATCTGAAATCCAGGCATCCTTTTGAGATGTTCATTACCTGCCTCTCTTTTATTAAGGCCGATTCCATCATTTGACTCTTGTACCGGCAGTTGCTGCTATAAATTACATGTGACAAATTCCAGTTTATTCTATGTTATGTTCATTTATATGGTTGAAAATAGCCGAGTTCTGTTGTCCATACCTAACTGACCGTTTGTGTGTATTAATCTCTGGGGAAGGGATTTACCTGTAAATCCGATGTAAGATTGGTCACAATCCTGGCATGGATTTCGTATACCCCAGAGTCCTTTGGAGATGTCTTTTGTTGGATGTTAATCAAGGGATTTGGCTAAGGTGTTTGGGTAAGTAAATACAAAAGGGTTCGATTTTCCGAGGGGGTTGGTTATTCTCTTAATCGTGTCCAGGTGGGGAATTATTATTTTATTGTTGGGTGTATCTCTGGTCTTGTCTTTAGGGGGTCGGTAGAAAATTACGTTTGCTTTGTGAATTGCTTTCTCAATTATATGGTCAGGATATTTTAAAGATGAAAGTTGCTTGTGAAATTAGTTCAAATTCTTTTTCCAGGAATTCTGGGAACAAATTCGTAAGGCTCTTAAGAACAAGTTACTAGCTACACCTCTCTTGATAGTAATGTCGTGATAGAAACTAAAGTAGTGAATGTATGAAAGTGAGAACGTTGGTTTTCTGTATATGGTAAATTTGTATTCTGTCGTATCTCTGATTATTAAAACATCAAGAAAAGGAATTTTGTTGTCTGTTTCCCATTTAACTTTAAATTTGATGCTGGGCACTAATGTGTTTAATTTCGAGAAGGAATTCATTAAAATTGCCCCACCTATTATCCCAAAATGTTAGGATATCATCCACGTATCTCATCCACAGCATGTTTTTGGGTTTTATTGCATTTATTACTGTAGTTTCAAAGTATTCCATGTACAGATTGGCTAGAACAGGACTTAAAGGACTACCCATACTACACCCGAATTTTTGCTTGTAGAATGATTCCCCGAATGAAAATACGTATTAGATGCACATAATTCAACTAGCTTTATTATTTTGTCAAGCGCCAATGGAAATGATCTGAATAGGGGGATAATTTTACCCTTAAAAACTGAAGAAACGTCCTGTACTGGTACTTTAGTGAACAGGGAATCTACGTCAAGGCTTAAAAGTTTTATGTTGTGAAGTGGTATATGTGCTTCTCTGAATTTGTGACAAAAATCTTCCGAATGTCTAATGTGACTGGGAGAAAAAAGTGCCTAGGAGAAAGGAGGCCAGCTAACCATTTAAGAAAATTTGTAATTGAAAGCTCCGGCACATGAAACGATGGGTCTGAATGGAAGATTGTCTTTGTGAGTTTTGGGAAGGCCATAAAAGTAGGGTAATTTAGGATTAATTACTTTAAATTTCTCTAATAGTTCAATACTCTTGTTGTCTTGGCCAATTAATCTTACTTTCCGAAAAAATTCTGTGGGAACGTTTTGGAGGGGATTTTTCGTCAGTTTTTCGTATGTGTTTGTGTCGCTAAGGAGCTGGTTGATTTTGTCAAGGTAGAAGTCTTTGTCCATTATTACGATTTTGCCGTCTTTGTCGGATCTACTTATTATAACATCTAACTTTTTTAGCGAGTGGATGGCTATCATGAATCTGCGGGGAACAGGATATTTCTTATGTAAGTCAGTTAAAGGATTTAGTAACACTCCTTTTAAACATATCTCTTCACGGTTGTAGTTTTTGTCAGATATGAATTTATCAAAAGCCACTATGAAGTCTAGGTTGTTTTTTTGGGGGGGGGGGGGGGGCGGGGTCTGGCATAAGGGCGAAGGATAAGCCTAAATTTAAAACTAAATGTTGATTTACAGTAAGGGGGGTGTTTGATAAGTTTAAAACTTTGTCTTGTTGCTCAAGATTATTCCATGCACTATTGTCTATTAGGTTATTTAACTTGCGTAGAAGTCTGTTGGAATGAGTCACGCTATTATAGGCAGCAAGGTCGGAAACAGAATGAAATTCAGATACCTGTATATGTGGTCCGTAGTGAGGAGGCGAAGATTAGACCTGGGTTCCATATATCACTCTGCGTAGTAAGAAGATGTCGTTTTTCGTATCGGTGATTCTTTCCTCCAGGAAAATCTTGTGTGAGAGTGGGAAGGGGTCCGATTGCAGAGTCCATCTCCCGAATCCGTACATTTTTGGCAGTACTTGTTCTTTGAGGCATTCTTCTAAAAAGTGTTTTTGGTTTTTCAGCCGGTGTAGTCTGATCAGTTCTTTCTCGAACTTGCGAAAAATTGGCTTGACTTCTGGAAGTGAGTGAAGAATCCTGGAAAGGCGGTTGAATTCCATAATGGGCTGAAAATGACTGGTAAAAATGTTCTGTAACAACAGAATTCCATCTAATAAAAGGAGCCCATAAAAACACCAAAATATAGAGAAAAAGTACTATATTTCAGAGACTGCTGTCTCCCTCTTCAGGTAGATGAATGAGAAAAGTTTACAGAAAAGGTGGTATTTATACCAAGAGGTCCATCCACAAACAAGCCAATTTAAGTCACCCCCGCTGATAATCTTCCTTTAATCTTCTTAAGTGTTGGTTGAATGAAGACGTTGTCGATCGTATCTGATATCCATGCTCCTTTTGAGATGTTCATTACCTGCCTCTCTTTTATTAAGGCCGATTCCATCATTTGACTCTTGTACCGGCAGTTGCTGCTATAAATTACACGTGACAAATTTCCAGTTTATTCTATGGTTATGTTTTCATTTATATGGTTGAAAATAGCCGAGTTCTGTTGTCCATACCTAACTGACCGTTTGTGTTGTATTAATCTCTGGGGAAGGGATTTACCTGTAAATCCGATGTAAGATTGGTCACAATCCTGGCATGGGATTTTGTATACCCCAGGGTCCTTTGGAGAGTATGTCTTTTGTTGGATGTTTAATCAGGGATTAGCCTAAGGTGTTTGGGTAAGTAAATACAAAAGGGTTCGATTTTCCGAGGGGGTTGGTTATTCTCTTAATCGTGTCCAGGTGGGGAATTATTATTTTATTGTTGGGTGTATCTCTGGTCTTGTCTTTAGGGGGTCGGTAGAAAATTACGTTTTGCTTTGTGAATTGCTTTCTCAGTTATATGGTCAGGATATTTAAAGACGAAAGTGCTTGCGAATTAGTTCAAATTCTTTTTCCAGGAATTCTGGGGAACAAATTCGTAAGGCTCTTAAGAACAGTTACTAGCTACACCCTCTCTTGATAGTAATGTCGTGATAGCTAAAGTAGTGAATGTATGAAAGTGAGAACGTTGGTTTTCTGTATATGGTAAATTTGGGTATTCTGTTCGTATCTCTGATTATTAAAACATCAAGAATATGGAATTTTGTGTCTGTTTCCCATTCAACTTTAAATTTGATGCTGGGCACTAAGTGTTTAATTTCGAGAGGAATTCATTAAAATTGCCCCACCTATTATCCAAAATGTTAGGATATCAGCCACGTACTCATCCACAGCATGTTTTGGGTTTTATTGCATTATTACTGTAGTTTCAAAGTATTCCATGTACAGATTGGCTAGAAACAGGACTTAATGGACTACCCATACACACCGAATTTTTGCTTGTAAAATGATTCCCCGAATGAAAATACGTATTAGATGCACATAATTCAACTAGCTTTATTATTTGTCAAGCGCCAATGGGAAAATGATCTGAATAGGGGGATAATTTTACCCTTAAAAACTGAAGAACCTCCTGTACTGGTACTTTAGTGAACAGGGAATCTACGTCAAGGCTTAAAAGTTTTATGTTGTGAAGTGGTATATGCTTCTCTGCATTTGTGACAAAAAATCTTTCGAATGTCTAATGTGACTGGAGGGAAAAAGTGCCTAAAAAAGGGGAAAGGAGGCAGCTAACCATTTAGTAATTTTTGTAATTGAAAGCTCCGGCACATGAAACGATGGGTCTGAATGGAAGATTGTCTTTTGTGATTTTTGGGAAGGCCATAAAAGTAGGGTAATTTAGGATTAATTACTTTAAATTTCTCTTATGTTCAATACTCTTTTTTGTCTTTGCCAATTAATCTTACTTTCCGAAAAATTCTGTGGGAACGTTTTGGAGGGATTTTTCGTCAGTTTTTCGTATGTGTTTGTGTCGCTAAGGAGCTGGTGATTTTGTCAAGGTAGAAGTCTTTGTCCATTATTACGATTTTGCTGTCTTTGTCGGATCTACTTATTATAACATCTAACTTTTTTAGCGAGTGGATGGCTATCATGAATCTGCGGGGAACAGGATATTTCTTATGTAAGTCAGTTAAAGGATTTAGTAACACTCCTTTTAAACATATCTCTTCACGGTTGTAGTTTTTGTCAGATATGAATTTATCAAAAGCCACTATGAAGTCTAGGTTGTTTTTGCGGTCTGGCATAAGGGCGAAGGATAAGCCTAAATTTAAAACTAAATGTTGATTTACAGTAAGGGGGGTGTTTGATAAGTTTAAAACTTTGTCTTGTTGCTCAAGATTATTCCATGCACATTGTCTATTAGGTTATTTAACTTGCGTAGAAGTCTGTTGGAATGAGTCAGCTATTATAGGCAGCATGTCGAACAGAATGAAATCAGATACCTGTATATGTGGTCCGTAGTGAGGAGGCGAAGATTAGACTGGGTTTCATATATCACTCTGCGTAGTACGAAGATGTCGTTTTTCGTATCGGTGATTCTTTCCTCCAGGAAAATCTTGTGTGAGAGTGGAAGGGGTCGATTGCAGAGTCCATCTCCCGAATCCGTACATTTTTGGCAGTACTTGTTCTTTGAGGCATTCTTCTAAAAAGTGTTTTTGGTTTTTCAGCCGGTGTAGTCTGATCAGTTTCTTTCTCGAACTTGCGAAAAATTGGCTTGACTTCTGGAAGTGGAGTGAAGAATCCTGGAAAGGCTGTTGAATTCCATAATGGGCTGAAAATGACTGGTAAAAATGTTCTGTAACAACAGAATTCCATCTAATAAAAGGAGCCCATAAAACACCAAATATAGAGGAAAAAGTATATATTTCAGAGACTGCTGTCTCCCTCTTCAGGTAGATGAATGAGAAAAGTTTACAGAAAAGGTGGTATTTATACCAAGAGGTCCATCCACAAACAAGCCAATTTAAGTCACCCCCACTGATAATCTTCCTTTAATCTCTTAAGTGTTGGTTGAATGAAGACGTTGTCGATCGTATCTGATATCCATGCTCCTTTTGAGATGTTCATTACCTGCCTCTCTTTTATTAAGGCCGATTCCATCATTTGACTCTTGTCCGGCAGTTGCTGCTATAAATTACACGTAACAAATTCCAGTTTATTCTATGGTTATGTCCATTTATATGGTTGAAAATAGCCGAGTTCTGTTGTCCATACCTAACTGACCGTTTTGTGTTGTATTAATCTCTGGGGAAGGGATTTACTGTAAATCCGATGTAAGATTGGTCACAATCCTGGCATGGGATTTCGTATATCCCAGAGTCCTTTGGAGATGTCTTTTGTTGGATGTTTAATCAGGGATTTGGCTAAGGTGTTTGGGTAAGTAAATACAAAAGGTTCGATTTTCCGAGGGGGTTGGTTATTCTCTTAATCGTGGTCCAGGTGGGGAATTATTATTTTTATTGTTGGGTGTATCTCTGGTTCTTGTCTTTAGGGGGTCGGTAGAAAATTACGTTTGCTTTGTGAATTGTTTTCCTCAATTATATGATCAGGATATTTTAAAGATGAAAAGTTGCTTGCGAATTAGTTCAAATTCTTTTTCCAGGAATTCTGGGGAACAAATTCGTAAGGCTCTTAAGAACAAGTTACTAGCTACACCTCTCTTGATAGTAATGTCGTGATAGCTAAAGTAGTGAATGTATGAAAGTGAGAACGTTGGTTTTCTGTATATGGTAAATTTGTATTCTTTCGTATCTCTGATTATTAAAACATCAAGAATAGGAATTTGTTGTCTGTTTCCCATCAACTTTAAATTTGATGCTGGGCACTAATGTGTTTAATTCGAGAGGAATTCATTAAAATTGCCCCACCTATTATCCCAAAATGTTAGGATATCATCCACGTATCTCATCCACAGCATGTTTTTGGGTTTTTATTGCATTATTACTGTAGTTCAAAGTCATTCCCTGTACAGATTGGCTAGAACAGGACTTAATGGACTACCCATACTACACCCGAATTTTTGCTTGTAGAATGATTCCCCGAATGAAAATACGTTATTAGGTGCATATAATTCAACTAGCTTATTATTTTTTGTCAAGCGCCAATGGGAAATATCTGAATAGGGGGATAATTTTACCCTAAAAAACTGAAGAACGTCCTGTACTGGTACTTTAGTGAACAGGGAATCTACGTCAAGGCTTAAAAGTTTTATGTTGTGAAGTGGTATATGTGCTTCTCTGAATTTGTGACAAAAATCTTCCGAATGTCTAATGTGACTGGGAGAAAAAGTGCCTAAAAAAGGGGAAAGGAGGCCAGCTAACCATTTAGAAATTTTGTAATTGAAAGCTCCGGCACATGAAACGATGGGTCTGAATGGAAGACTGTTTTTGTGAGTTTTGGGAAGGCCATCAAAGTAGGGTAATTTAGGATTAATTACTTTAAATTTCTCTAATAATTCAATACTCTTTTTGTCTTTGCCAATTAATCTTACTTTCCGAAAAAATTCTGTGGGAACGTTTTGGAGGGGATTTTTCGTCAGTTTTTCGTATGTGTTTTGTGTCGCTAAGGAGCTGGTGATTTTGTCAAGGTAGAAGTCTTTGTCCATTATTACGATTTTGCCGTCTTTGTCGGATCTACTTATTATAACATCTAACTTTTTTAGCGAGTGGATGGCTATCATGAATCTGCGGGGAACAGGATATTTCTTATGTAAGTCAGTTAAAGGATTTAGTAACACTCCTTTTAAACATATCTCTTCACGGCTGTAGTTTTTGTCATATATGATTTATCAAAAGCCACTATGAAGTCTAGGTTGTTTTTGCGGTCGGCATAAGGGCGAAGGATAAGCCTAAATTTAAAACGAATGTTGATTTACAGTAAGGGGGGTGTTTGATAAGTTTTAAAACTTTGTCTTGTTGCTCAAGATTATTCCATGCACTATTGTCTAATAGGTTATTTAACTTGCGTAGAAGTCTGTTGGAATGAGTCACGCTATTATAGGCAGCAATGTCGGAACAGAATGAAATCAGATAACCTGTATATGTGGTCCCGTAGTGAGGAGGCGAAGATTAGACTGGGTTCCATATATCACTCTGCGTAGTACGAAGATGTCGTTTTTCGTATCGGTGATTCTTTCCTCCAGGAAAATCTTGGTGTGAGAGAGGGGAAGGGGTCCGATTGCAGAGTCCATCTCCCGAATCCGTACATTTTTGGCAGTACTTGTTCTTTGAGGCATTCTTCTAAAAAGTGTTTTTTGGTACTCAGCCGGTGTAGTCTGATCAGTCTTCTCGAACTTGCAAAAAATTGGCTTGACTTCTGGAAGTGAGTGAAGAATCCTGACAAAGGCGGTTTGATTCCATTAATGGGCTGAAATGACTGGTAAAAATGTTCTGTAACAACAGAATTCCATCTAATAAAGGAGCCCATAAAAAACACCAAAAATATAGAGGAAAAAGTACTTATATTTCAGAGACTGCTGTCTCCCTCTTCAGGTAGATGAAGAGAAAGTTTACAGAAAAGTGGTATTTTTTATACCAAGAGGTCCATCCACAAACAAGCCAATTTAAGTCACCCCCGCTGATAAATCTTCCTTTAATCTTCTTAAGTGTTGGTTGAATGACGACATTGTCGATCATATCTGATATCCATGCTCCTTTTGAGATGTTCATTACCTGCCTCTCTTTTATTAAGGCCGATTCCATCATTTGACTCTCTGTTACCGGCAGTTGCTGCTATAAATTACACGTGACAAATTCCAGTTTATTCTATGGTTATGTTTCATTTATATGGTTGAAAATAGCCGAGTTCTGTTGTCCATACCTAACTGACCGTTTGTGTTGTATTTAATCTCTGGGGAAGGGATTTACCTGTAAATCCGATTGTAAGATTGGTCACAATCCTGGCATGGGATTTCGTTATACCCCAGGGTCCTTTGGAGGGATGTCTTTTGTTGGATGTTAATCAGGGATTTGGCTAAGGTGTTTGGGTAAGTAAATACAAAAGGGTTCGATTTTCCGAGGGGGTTGGGTTTATTCTCTTAATCGTGTCCAGGTGGGGAATTATTATTTTTATTATTGTTGGTGTATCTCTGGTCTTGTCTTTAGGGGGTCGGTAGAAAATTACGTTTGCTTTGTGAATTGCTTTCTCAATTATATGGTCAGGATATTTTAAAGACGAAAGTTGCTTGCGAATTAGTTCAAATTCTTTTTCCAGGAATTCTGGGGAACAAATTCGTAAGGCTCTTAAGAACAAGTTACTAGCTACACCTCTCTTGATAGTAATGTCGTGATAGCTAAAGTAGTGAATGTATGAAAGTGAGAACGTTGGTTTTCTGTATATGGTAAATTTGTATTCTGTCGTATCTCTGATTATTAAAACATCAAGAAAAGGAATTTGTTGTCTGTTTCCCATTCAACTTTAAATTTGATGCTGGCACTAATGTGTTTAATTTCGAGAGGAATTCATTAAAAATTGCCCCACTATTATCCCAAAATGTTAGGATATCATCCACGTATCTCATCCACAGCATGTTTTTTTTGGGTTTTATTGCATTTATTACTGTAGTTTCAAAGTATTCCATGTACAGATTGGCTAGAACAGGACTTAAAAGACTACCCATACTACACCCGAATTTTGCTTGTAGAATGATTCCCCGAATGAAAATACGTTATTAGATGCACATAATTCAACTAGCTTTATTATTTTGTCAAGCGCCAATGGGAAATGATCTGAATAGGGGGATAATTTTACCCTTAAAAACTGAAGAACGTTCTGTACTGGTACTTTAGTGAACAGGGAATCTACGTCAAGGCTTAAAAGTTTTATGTTGTGAAGTGGTATATGTGCTTCTCTGAATTTGTGACAAAAATCTTCCAAATGTCAATAATGACTGGGAGAAAAAGTGCCTAAAAAAGGGGAAAGGATGCCAGCTAACCATTTAGAAATTTTGTAATTGAAAGCTCCGGCACATGAAACGATGGGTCTAAATGGAAGATTGCCTTTGTGAGTTTTGGGAAGGCCATAAAAGTAGGGTAATTTAGATTAATTACTTTAAATTTCTCTAATAGTTCAATACTCTTTTTGTCTTTGCCAATTAATCTTACTTTCCGAAAAAATTCTGTGGGAACGTTTTGGAGGGGATTTTCGTCAGTTTTTCGTATGTGGTTTGTCTCTAAGGAAGCTGGTTGATTTTGTCAAGGTAGAAGTCTTTGTTCATTTATTACGATTTTGCCGTCTTTGTCGGATCTACTTATTATAACATCTACTTTTTTAGCGAGTGGATGGCTATCATGAATCTGCGGGGAACAGGATATTTCTTATGTAAGTCAGTTTAAAGGACTTTAGTAACACTCCTTTTAAACATATCTCTTCACGGTTGTAGTTTTTGTCAGATATGAATTTATCAAAAGCCACTATGAAGTCTAGGTTGTTTTTGCGGTCTGGCATAAGGGCGAAGGATAAGCCTAAATTTAAAACTAAATGTTGATTTACAGTAAGGGGGGTGTTTGATAAGTTTAAAACTTTGTCTTGTTGCTCAAGATTATTCCATGCACTATTGTCTATTAGGTTATTTAACTTGCGTAGAAGTCTGTTGGAATGAGTCACGCCTATATAGGCAGCAATGTCGGAACAGAATGAAATCAGATACCTGTATATGTGGTCCGTAGTGAGGAGCGAAGATTAGACTGAGTTCCATATATCACTCTGCGTAGTACGAAGATGTCGTTTTTCGTATCGATGATTCTTTCCTCCAGGAAAATCTTGTGAGAGAGTGGGAAGGGGTCCGATTGCAGAGTCCATCTCCCAAATCCGTACATTTTTGGCAGTACTTGTTCTTTGAGGCATTCTTCTAAAAGTATTTTGGTTTTTCAGCCGGTGTAGTCTGATCAGTTTCTTTCTCGAACTTGCGAAAAATTGGCTTGACTTCTGGAAGTGAGTGAAGAATCCTGGAAAGGCGGTTGAATTCCATAATGGACTGAAAAGGACTGGTAAAAATGTTCTGTAACAACAGAATCCCATCTAATAAAAGGAGCCCATAAAAACACCAAAATATAGAGGAAAAAGTACTATATTTCAGAGACTGCTGTCTCCCTCTTCAGGTAGATGAATGAGAAAAGTTTACAGAAAAGGTGGTATTTATACCAAGAGGTCCATCCACAAACAAGCCAATTTAAGTCACCCGCTGATAATCTTCCTTTAATCTTCTTAAGTGTTGGTTGAATGAAGACATTGTCGATCGTATCTGAAATCCATGCTCCTTTTGAGATGTTCATTACCTGCCTCTCTTTTATTAAGGCCGATTCCATCATTTGACTCTTGTACCGGCAGTTGCTGCTATAATTACATGTGACAAATTCCAGTTTATTCTATGGTTATGTTCATTTATATGGTTGAAAATAGCCGAGTTCTGTTGTCCATACCTAACTGACCGTTTGTGTTGTATTAATCTCTGAAGGGATTTACCTGTAAATCCGATGTAAGATTGGTCACAATCCTGGCATGGGATTTCGTATACCCCAGAGTCCCTTTGGAGATGTCTTTTGTTGGATGTTAATCATGGATTTGGCTAAGGTGTTTGGGTAAGTAAATACAAAAGGGTTCGATTTTCCGAGGGGGTTGTTTATTCTCTTAATCGTGTCCAGGTGGGGAATTATTTTTTTATTGTTGGGTGTATCTCTGGTCTTGTCTTTAGGGGGTCGGTAGAAAATTACGTTTGCTTTGTGAATTGCTTCTCAATTATATGGTCAGGATATTTTAAAGACGAAAGTTGCTTGCGAATTAGTTCAAATTCTTTTTCCAGAATTCTGGGGAACAAATTCGTAAGGCTCTTAAGACAAGTTACTAGCTACACCTCTCTTGATAGTAATGTCGTGATAGCTAAAAGTAGTGAATGTATGAAAGTGAGAACGTTGGTTTTCTGTATATGGTAAATTGTATTCTGTCGTATCTCTGATTATTAAAACATCAAGAATCGGAATTTTGTTGTCTGTTTCCCATTCAACTTTAAATTTGATGCTGGGCACTAATGTGTTTAATTTCGAGAGGAATTCCTTAAAATTGCCCCACCTATTATCCCAAAATGTTTAGGATATCATCCACGTATCTCATCCACAGCATGTTTTTGGGTTTTATTGCATTTATTACTGTAGGTTTCAAAGTATTCCATGTAACCAGATTGGCTAGAACAGGACTTAAAAGGACGACCCAATACTACACCCGAAATTTTTGACTTGTAGAATGATTCCCCGAATGAAAATACGTTATTAGATGCACATAATTCAACTAGCTTTATTATTTTGTCAAGCGCCAATGGGAAATGATCTGAATAGGGGGATAATTTTACCCTTAAAAACTGAAGAACGTCCTGTACTGGTACTTTAGTGAAGCAGGGAATCTACGTCAAGGCTTAAAAGTTTTATGTGTTTGAAGTGGTATATGTGCTTCTCTGAATTTGTGACAAAAATCTTCCGAATGTCTAATGTGACTGGGAGAAAAAGTGCCTAAAAACAAGGGGGAAAGGAGGCCAGCTAACCATTTTTTAGAAAATTTTGTAATTGAAAGCTCCGGCACATGAAACAATGGGTCTGAATGGAAGATTGTCTTTTGTGGTTTTGGGAAGGCCATAAAAGTAGGGTAATTTAGGATTAATTACTTTAAATTTCTCTAATAGTTCAATACTCTTTTTGTCTTTGCCATTAATCTTACTTTTCCGAAAAAATTCTGTGGGAACGTTTTGGGGAGGGGATTTTTTGTCAGTTTTTCGTATGTGTTTGTGTCGCTAAGGAGCTGGTTGATTTTCGTCAAGGTAGAAGTCTTTGTCCATTATTACGATTTTGCCGTCTTTGTCGGATCTACTTATAATAACTATCTAACTTTTTTAGCGAGTGGATGGCTATCATGAATCTGCGGGGAACAGGATATTTCTTATGTAAGTCAGTTAAAGGATTTTAGTAACACTCCTTTTAAACTATCTCTTCACGGCTGTAGTTTTTGTCCATATATGAATTTATCAAAAGCCACTATGAAGTCTAGGTTGTTTTTGTTTTTTTGCGGTCTGGCATAAGGTCGAAGGATTAAGCCTAATTTAAAACGAAATGGTTTTGATTTACAGTAAGGGGGGTGTTTGATAAGTTTAAACTTTGTCTTGTTGCTCAAGATTATTCCATGCACTATTGTCTAATAGGTTATTTAACTTGCGTAGAGTCTGTTGGAATGAGTCACGCTATTATAGGCAGCAATGTCGGAACAGAATGAAATCAGATACCTGTATATGTGGTCCGTAGTGAGAGGCGATTAAGATTAGATGGGTTCCATATATCACTCTGCGTAGTACGAAGATGTCGTTTTTTCGTATCGGTGGATTCTTTCCTCCAGGAAAATCTTGTGTGAGAGAGGGAAGGGTCCGATTGCAGAGTCCATCTCCCGAATCCGTACATTTTTTGGCAGTACTTGTTCTTTGAGGCATTCTTCTAAAAAGTGGTTTTTTGGTACTTCAGCCGGTGTAGTCTGATCAGTTCTTCTCGAAACTTGCAAAAAATTGGCTTGACTTCTGGAAGTGAGTGAAGAATCCTGGAAAGGCGGTTGAATTCCATAATGGGTCTGAAATACTGGTAAAAATGTTCTGTAACACAGAATCCATCTAATAAAAGGACGCCCATAAAAACACCAAAATATAGATGGAAAAAAGTACTATATTTCAGAGACTGCTGTCTCCCTCTTTCAGGTAGATGAATGAGAAAAGTTTACAGAAAAGTGGTATTTATACCAAGAGGTCCATCCACAAACAGCCAATTTAAGTCACCCCGCTGATAATCTTCCTTTAATCTTCTTAAGTGTTGGTTGAATGAAGACGTTGTCGATCGTATCTGATATCCATGCTCCTTTTGAGATGTTCATTACCTGCCTCCTCCTTTTATTAAGGGCCGATTCCATCATTTGACTCTTGTACCGGCAGTTGCTGCTATAAATTACACGTGACAAATTCCAGTTTATTCTATGGTTATGTTCATTTATATGGTTGAAAATAGCCGAGTTCTGTTGTCCATACCTAACTGAACCGTTTGTGTTGTATTAATCTCTGGGGAAGGGATTTACCTGTAAATCCGATGTAAGATTGGTCACCAATCCTGGCATGGGATTCGTATACCCCAGGGTCCTTTGGAGATGTCTTTTGTTGGATGTTAATCAGGGATTTGGCTAAGGTGTTTGGGTAAGTAAATACAAAAGGTTCGATTTTCCGAGGGGGTTGGTTAATTCTCTTAATCGTGTCCAGGTGTGGGAATTATTATTTTATTGTTGGGTGTATCTCTGGTCTTGTCTTTAGGGGGTCGGTAGAAAATTACGTTTGCTTTGTGTAATTGCTTTCTCAATTATATGGTCAGGATATTTTAAAGACGAAAGTTGTTCTTGCGAATTAGTTCAAACTTCTTTTTCCAGGAATTCTGGGGAACAAATTCGTAAGGCTCTTAAGAACAAGTTACTAGCTACACCTCTCTTGATAGTAATGTCGTGATAGCTAAAGTAGTGAATGTATGAAAGTGAGAAACGTTGGTTTTCTGTATATGGTAAATTTAAAGTATTCTGTCGTATCTCTGATTATTAAAACATCAAGAAAAGGAATTTTGTTGTCTGTTTCCCATTCAACTTTAAATTTGATGCTGGGCACTAATGTGTTTTAATTTCGAGAGGAATTCATTAAAATTGCCCCACCTATTATCCCAAAATGTTAGGATATCATCCAATGTATCTCATCCACAGCATGTTTTTGGGTTTTATTTTTTGCATTTATTACTGTAGTTTCAAAAGTATTCCATGTACAGATTGGCTAGAACAGGACTTAAAGGACTACCCATACTACACCCGAATTTTGCTTGTAAAATGATTTCCCGAATGAAAATACGTTATAGATGCACATAATTCAACTAGCTTTATTACTTTGCCAAGCGCCAATGGGAAATGATCTGAATAGGGGGATAATTTTACCCTTAAAACTGAAGAACGTCCTGTACTGGTACTTATTAGTGAACAGGGAATCTACGTCAAGGCTTAAAAGTTTTATGTTGTGAAGTGGTATATGTGCTTCTCTGCCATTTGTGGACAAAATCTTTCGAATGTCTAATGTGAACTGGGAAAAAAGTGCCTAAAAAAGGGAAAGGAGAGGCCAGCTAACCATTTAGTAATTTTGTAATTGAAAGCTCCGGCACTGAAACGATGGGTCTGAATGGAAGATTGTGCTTTGGTGAGTTTTGGAAGGCCCCTAACAAAAGTAGGGTAACTTTAGGATTAATTACTTTAAATTTCTCTAATAGTTCAATACTCTTTTGTTTTTGTCTTTGCCAATTAATCTTACTTTCCGAAAAAATTCTGTGGGAACGTTTTGGAGGGATTTTTCGTCAGTTTTTCGTATGTGTTTGTGTCGCTAAGGAGCTGGTTGATTTTGTCAAGGTAGAAGTCTTTGTCCATTATTTACGATTTTGCTGTCTTTGTCGGATCTACTTATTATAACCATCTAACATTTTTTAGCGAGTGGATGGCTATCAGATCTGCGGGGAACAGGATATTTCTTATGTAAGTCAGTTAAAGGATTTAGTAACACTCCTTTTAAACATATCTCTTCACGGCTGTAGTTTTTGTCAGATATGAATTTATCAAAAGCCACTATGAAGTCTAGGTTGTTTTTGCGGTCTGGCATAAGGGCGAAGGATAGCCTAAATTTAAAAACAAATGTTGATTTACAGTAAGGGGGGTGTTTGATAAAGTTTAAAACTTTGTCTTGTTGCTCAAGATTATTCCATGCACTATTGTCTATTAGGTTATTTAACTTGCGTAGAAGTCTGTTGGAATGAGTCACGCTATTATAGGCAGCAATGTCGGAAACAGAATGAAATCAGATAGCCTGGTATATGTTGGTCCGTTAGTGAGGAGGCGAAGATTAGACTGGGTTCCATATATCACTCTGCGTAGTACGAAGATGTCGTTTTTGCGTATCGGTGATTCTTTCCTCCAGGAAAATCTGTGAGAGAGAAGGGAAGGGGTCCGATTGCAGAGTCCATCTCCCGAATCCGTACATTTTGGCAGTACTTGTTCTTTGAGGCATTCTTC
>NC_061099.1:45873683-45896183 GCF_015104395.2 Macrobrachium nipponense | reverse complement strand
GTCATCGTTTTGTCATTTCAGTGATGTTTATATGTGTACGTGTCGAGGATAGAATAAACCAATTGTTTTTTTTTTTTTTGCAGGCTTCAAGTTATCTTCTACCACTTGGATCTTATTAAATCTTAGCAAACGATCGCCCTATGATTCAGTAAAGCGACCGTAAGGAGGGTTGGGGTAGTGCTGTCAGTGCACCTCACCGTTGTTAAAGTTAAATATATCTTAGTTTAACTCGACCACTGAGTCGATTAACAGCTCTCCTAAGGCCTGGAGGATTAGATTTATTTCTTAATTTCTTTTACTTGGCTAAGAACCAATTGGTTACCTGGCAACGGGACCTACATAAAATAAAAATAAGATAAGATTTATCTTATTTTTATTTTATTTTTACATGGTTAGGAACCAATTGGTTACCTAGCAACGGGACCTTCATTAGATTTTTTTTACCTGCCTAAGAACCAATTGCTACCTAACAACGGGACCGACATTAGATTTATTTTCTTTTTTGTACGTGGCTAGGAATCAATTGGCTACCTAGCAACGAGACTACATTAGATGAACTTTTCTACGTGGCTAGGAACTAATTGGTTACCTAGCAACGGGACTTACATTAGATTTACTTATAGATTTTCACTTGGCTATTAACCAATTGGTTACCTAACAACGGGACCTACGTACAATAGATTTATTTTTTACGTGGCTAGGAACCAATTGGATACCTAGCAACGGGACCTACATTAGGTTTATTTTTTTTATTTTTACGTGGCTAGGAACCAATTGATTACCTAACAACGGGACCTACATTAGATTTATTTTATTTTTTTACGTGGCTAGGAACCAATTGGTTACCTAGCAACGGGACCTACATTAGGTTTATTTTATTTTTATTTTTACATGGCTAGGAACAAATTGGTTACCTAGCAACGGGACCTACGTTAGATTTATTTTATTTATTTATTTTTTTTACATGGCTAGGAACCAATCGGTTACCTTGCGTTTTAACATTTTATCATTCTAAAGTTTTAGATTTCATTCCCAGTAACGTAAGGAAACCTCTCGTTAAGCAGTGAACATACACAGAATCACAGAACCTGGAGGTATTTTTCCATTATTCTGGAAACTGTAAACTTTGCGACGAGAAGTTTCATTCTGAAATCAAGTGAAATCAACTGTCAAAGCCATTCGCCTTTTATATATCACAAACTAATGATTTTATTTGTCGGGAGAATGATATGCAATTTTACATTACGAACTAGAATCGACGTGGTTAAAATAAAGGGAGGCTTAGAAAATGATATAACAACGATGGGAAAAATAGTTAACAATACTGCTGGTATAGTCTGTCCGTAAATATTTCATGTTTTAACGTATCTGTTTCTTTTAGGCACTGGGGCTTAAATGATGCGCTCTTACCGTGCTCTCATCACCTTTTTTAACAGTTTATTCCCTTTCCTTTCACATCCTTCCACGTTTCCCCTCGTTTTCCAAACATCCTCGAGACCCCCTCACCTTTTTCTCCCCTTTTCCTCCCCTTCTGGTACTCCTCCTCACCTCAGTTCCTGTGTCTTTTCTCTCGATACCCCCATTAACCATTTTCCTTTTTCTTCCCACTGTTATTAACAAACCTAGTACTAATACTTTCTCCTCTCTCCCTTTCTATCCTATCAATACACTTCCTTCCTCTCCTATTTTTCATCTTCCATCTACCTTGTTCATTTCAACCCCTCCTCCTCCTCCTCCTCTTCTCCTCCTCCTCCTCCTCCCCTCCACAACAGACCTGGGTCGCCATTTTTCCTCTGCGACCTGTGTTCCATCTATTGGATCTGATTGGATCTGCTTTGCGTCTCGCACCGTACATGTTGGTTATCGATTTCCGGTTTTGGTGGCGATATTGCGGGAACCCGGCGGCGAGGTTAACGTGTTTCCATCCCGTTCTGTCGTCTGAAACGGGCACCAGTGGGTTTCGTGTTGTTGTTGTTGGGAAGGGATTGTTTCGATTGTCCCATGAATGGTATTAATTAACTCCGCGTAGGTTAGTGTCAGTTTGGTCATGCGATGTTGTTCCGAATGAATACGAATGTATTCATTGTTTTTTTTTTTTTTTTTTGCCCTCATGTTTCACTTTTGGTGCGGATGGGAAAACGAGGCCAATTCAGTTTGATTAAGGAAGAAGTCCTTCTTAATTGTCTCCATTTTCTCTCTTGGAATGATAATGAATTGTTGTTAAAGTTATTATAATTTATTTTTGATATAGGTAAACAGTCAGTTGAGCTTGCTTGCTGCTCAGGTTTCCACACATTAGAAAAGACTACAGAAAAATAGCAAAGAAATAAAAGAGAAGCTAACCGACACAAACATTCACCCAGCCCCCCACCCCAGACACACACACACACACACACACACACAAAGAATACCAAAGCCAGTCAGAAAACGTAGGCAACAACTCCTGGCGGGTAGCATAACAGCGAAGATAATATTCTCAACGCTGGAGCATGTCAAAAAAATATATATAAAATTAGCAAACAAATATAAGAGAAGCTATCTCGCTGAATGGCTTCATAGGTCCCAGCGCTTGGCCGTTGGCCTAAATTCTATAATCGTATCCATAAGGAATACAAGTAGCATGGGAGAATGACGTGTAAACATTGTATCTTATCCATGGAGTGTGGATGTTGATGTTTTATTGTAGGTTGTAGTCCTTACAGAAGACGGGTTAGCAACATCTTACGGTGATGGTGTTAATTGAAAAAGGAAACTGCTATTTTTAAGATCATGTTTTTTTCAGGTGGGCGAATTTCCGAGCATTCAAATACTGAAAAATCGAAATTCGTAGTGTATTGTCATCATTGCCATTATCTTTTTGCCTGCAAGACCATATTGAACAATGTTTAGACCACTGACAGCTTTAAGATATATATATCAAGACCAAAGCACCACGAGTGACTGACTGCTTAAGAAAGCATGCATAATATACAACCGTGTATGAAAAGTTCTACAGATTACTGAGGAATGTCGGATAAGATAGAAATAGACTTGATGAAAACATCATCAGCAATAATACTAATTTGTTAGGAATCCCACAGAAAACTGTGAGCAAGAACAAAAACCTGATTTTACAAAGCATAAACTTTGTATTAACATAAACTTTGTATCAGTAGAAAGATCCAGAGTAATATTCTTGTTTATCCAGACGAAATGTATTTGTGGAAATATTTACAAAGGTTATAGCTTTCGTCTATCCTTCTGTGGATTTTGTATTCTTTGCCAGACTTTACCTTTAGAAATATCAGGAAATTCGGAGGGTAATGAACACCACATGAGGACCGAGACACCAGAGATAGATGCAAAATGCTTCCCATTTCCCAGAAGCAAGACTTTCAAGTCCCAATGAAGCATTAGATTACGTTAGCTTTCCTGTACTGCGAATATCGTTTCATTATGTCTTGAGATTTTTTTTTTCACGTAATGGGGATTTTATTTGTACGATAGTATAACCACTATAAATATCTTATGAATGGAAATAGCAATTCGACCGAAGCACATCAAAGGATTTTGGGGTGGGGTTGGGTTTTTATAAACTTTAATATTTGTAGAAAATATACTAGAGATAAATCTTGTCGAAACAATCTTAAATTATTATTATTATTATTATTATTATTATTATTATTTTTTTTTTTTTGCTCTATCACAGTCCTCCAATTCGACTGGGTGGTATTTATAGTGTGGGGTTCCGGGTTGCATTCCTGCCTCCTTAGTAGTCCATCACTTTTCTTACTATGTGTGCCGTTTCTAGGATCACATCTTCTGCATGAGTCCTGGAGCTACTTCAGCCTCTAGTTTTTCTAGATTCCTTTTCAGGGATCTTGGGATCGTGCCTAGTGCTCCTATGATTATATCGGTACGATTTCCACTGGCATATCCCATATCCTTCTTATTTCTATTTTCAGATCTTGATACTCTTATCCATTTTTTTCCCTCTCTTTCTCTTCAAGCTCTGGTGTCCCATGGTATTGCGACATCAATGAGTGATACTTTCTTCTTGACTTTGTCAATCAACTTCACGTCTGGTCTGTTTGCACCCCGTATCCACCCTATCCGTTCTGATACCATAGTCCCAGAGGATCTTTGCCTGATCGTTTTCTATCACTCCCTCAGGTTGGTGCTCGTACCACTTATTACTGCAAGGTAACTGATGTTTCTTGCACAGGTCTCCAGTGGGGGCCTTTTTGCCACTGAATCATGCCTCTTTTTGTACTGGTTCTGTGCAAGTGCCGGACATTCGCTTGCTATGTGGTTTATGGTTTCATTTTTCGTATTGCACTTCCTGCATATGGGAGAGATGTTATTTCCGTCTATCGTTCTTTGAACATATCTGGTTCTTAGGGCCTGATCTTGTGCCGCTGTTATCATTCCTTCAGTTTCCTTCTTTAGCTCTCCCCTCTGTAGCCATTGCAATGTGGTCACGCTGGCTAGTTCTTTAGTCTGTCTCATGTATTGTCCGTGCATTGGTTTGTTGTGCCAGTCCTCTGTTCTGTCTGTCATTCTCCTGTCTCTATATATTTCTGGGTCTTCGTCTACTTTTATTAGTCCTTCTTCCCATGCACTCTTTAGCCACTCGTCTTCACTGGTTTTCAGATATTGCCCCAGTGCTCTGTTCTCGATGTTGACGCAGTCCTCTATACTTAGTAGTCCTCTCCCTCCTTCCTTTCGTGTTATGTATAGTCTGTCCGTATTATTATTATTATTATTATTATTATTATTATTATTATTATTATTTATTATTATTATTATTATTAATTATTAATTTATTTTTTAATTAATTAATGAATTATTTATTTTTGGTTATCACAGTACTCCAATTCAACTGGGTGATAGTGTTGGGCTCCGGGTTGCATCCTGCCTCCTTAGGAGTCCGTCACTTTTCTTACTAAGTGCCCTGTTTCTAGGAGCACACTCTTCTACATGAGTCCTGGAGCTACTTCAGCCTCTAGTTTTTCCAGATTCCTTTTCAGGGATCTTGGTGTCGTGCCTAGTGTTCCTATGATTATGGGTACAATTTCCACTGGCATATCCCATATCCTTCTTATTTCTATTTTCAGGATCTGATACTTATCAGTCTTTTCTCTCTGTTTCTCTTCTACTCTGGTGCCCCGTGGTTTTGCGACATCAGTGAGTGATACTTTCTTTTTGATTTTGTTATTATTTATTATTATTATTTAAGGGACTGACATGTGGTATTTTTATTTACTTCCTACCAAAGTCGGGAGGTTCCTTTACCAAACAAATGTCAAGTTCGACGGCGTTTCCATTGGAAAAACCACCCTCTTGAATTGTGAACGAAGGTCAGTCTAGTCTTGGGCGTAAATATAGAGATCGCAGGCGGACAGGTTCTAGGATTGCGATGTTCGAAGGTTGTATTCATAGGAAATGGTTGTGATTTCTAGCGTTTAAAATGTCAGCAACTCATGTTATGTTAACCGCTTGAAATCTTTCTCTGAAGAAGTAGTTTTTTTCATAAATCAGGCTGCTATATTTTCTGAGATCAGATTTCAGTATTTCATAAGTCATCAGGTTGTTGTACTTTTAAGGATATCAAATTTCATCATCAAAGTAATATTCCTCACGATGGACGCAGAGAGAGAGAGAGAGAGAGAGAGAGAGAGAGAGAGAGAGAGAGAGAGAGAGAGAGAGAGAGAATATATAATTAAATTGAAGCCATAGCATAAATATGTTATAAGGCTTAAAACAAATTATTTCGAAAATTTGTTTTAAGCCTTATAACATAATTATGCTTTTGCTTCATTTTCGAAATGCGTATTACCTAAGGTCAAAGATAATATTACACTTCAGAAAAAAATAACAGGGTCTGAGAGTAAGGAATAATTTCGATGAAAAACCTATTTTGCGTAGAAAATTGTACTAATTATTGCTCACCGCATTGAATTTATGGAAGAATAAAAAAACATGGCCTTTGTTCAACAAGATACTTCAAAAGAGGAAACGGTTGAAGACTTCTATTCTTGTGGTAGCTTTCTATTCTTAGTTCTTAATGTGGGAGAGAGACCCATATAGAAAATGATATCTTTAGAAGCTTTATTAATCATAATGTGGGAGGAAAGACCCATATAGAGAATGATATATTTAGAAGCTCTATTAATAATGTGGTAATAGTAACCCATATAGAGAATAATATATTTTGGAGCTTTGTTAATTTGTGGCGACCCCTATTCGCTTACTCGGGGAGTAAGCCTACAAACTACTTTGTTGTTAATGTTGTTGTTCTTGCTGTTGTTCTCGTTAGGGGGGTTAGGAAAGAACTACGGAAAAGCCTAAAACGGTCTGAAAAAGGTTGAGTTATAGAGATGAATCATAGGATAGGATATTTATGAATGAATTGTTAGAAAGAAAATATAAAAAATAAATGTGTACATTAAATAGAACAGAACACTTATTTCTAATAAAATAAGCGCATTTTATTTTAATTTTCGTTAGTGGAACAACGGGTTATTCGACCGTAGATTTTAGCATACGGCCCGACTAAGATGGAGGTCGGATCACGCCTTGTTGCATTACTCTTTAACGGGTACCTAGTTCGATATGATATAAACATCAGTTGCCTGTAATAGCCAATAATTCCCATACTTTTTCCATTTGTTTTTTTTTATATTATGCAGATTTCTTGGCGTTTGTTTGATTTGCAAATGTTGTATCTCTCGAGCGTAACCAGTCACTGAAGTGTATTTTCCTTAACATATATTGTTTGTCTTCTGACTCTAATCAGCTACTAGGGTATATTTTGCCTACATAGAAAGCCAAGTATTACTTAATTTCCGGATTTTTATGAGCATTTAAGTGGTAATCCCAATTATTTTTGTTTGTTTGCTTGTTTGTCTTAGGTCTGCGGCTGAATACGGATGCCATACTATCATGTGAAGAAGATTTAACATAATTACCCCTTATCTAAATAATGGGACATCGTCGCGAAGGAAGTCGTAGGAGATAAGGAGAGACATGTCAAGGGTTCACAGCTGAGATAACGTTACAGAGAGGGACATTTAACTTCGAGGTTCATTTCAACGATAAGCTGTTTATATAAGTAGGTTTAAGACTGAAGAATTCCTGACGGTAGATAGTACATATATATATATATATATATATATATTATATATATATATATATATATATATATATATATATATATATGTATATATATATATATATATATATATATATATATATATATATATAGACATATATACATAGACATATAATATATATATATATATATATATATATATATATATATATATATATATATATATATATATATATAGCTACACACACACATATATATATATATATACATATATATATATATATATATATATATATATATATATATATATATATATATATCTTAGTGTCTGCAAGATCTTTCGACTCAACGTCCTGTATTTAGTTCGTCTACTAAGTAAAGGACGTTGAGTCGAAAGATCTTTCAGAAACCCCGTTGTTTATCTTTCCTTCATGGCTTATATATCTGTGGATTTATCACGTTTCCAAAGATTCTTGATTCAGTTATTCATATATAGTGTGTATATATATATATATATATATGATATATATATATATATATATATATATATATATATATATATATATATATATATATATATATATATATATATATATATATATATATATATATATATATATATATATATATAGAGTATTATACTATAATATCGAATGCGTTTGTGTGCGGTTGTAAAATTTAAAAAATTTGTAATTTTTAAATATCATGCGGTTGGGAATGATAGTTTTCAGAGATGGCCACCCCCCCCCTCTCTCTCCTCCTCTCTCTCTCTCTCTCTCTCTCTCTCTCTCGTCCTTAAACGATGCAATTTGTATTCAGCCGGCGCTGAAATGAAAACCAGAAATAAGGGTCTCTTTCCACTCGCGATGACTGTGCAATATGCAACCGAAGCACAACATTGAATATGAACATTCGGTGATGCTATTGAATGCAAGATAGACATTAATTGCGCCGAACCTTTAATGGTAAGTTTCCTTTAATTGTTATTATGCATAACGGGATTTCGTTTAAGTGTAGACATGAGAAGACATTGATATAGGTATTCCATAAACCTACGTTATTTCAAGTTTTTTAATTTTCTTTTTTTGGTGCTTTCTCCTTTTTTAAATTTTTTTTTATATCGGATTCTACATTAATTTTCTTCCAAGTCTTATATTTATGAATACCCTGAAGACAAAAGGAAACATTCACTAACAAAGTTTATATATATGCATATATATATATATATATATATATATATATATATATATATATATATATATATATATATATATATATATTGTGACGACGAGTCGTTATTTTTTTTAAACAACCATTACGATGGTTGCATTGTTTCCCTTACCCACCAGTGTTTATCGTCATGGTGACGAGGTAACCTTTGTCGTGGTGTGAGTGACAGCTGCAGACAGGTTTTGGATGGTGATCTGAGAGGTTCTAGGAAACCTCGGCTGAGAAGGCAACAGCAGCATGGCAGTATTGGAGCAGTTGGATGTCATTTTTGACTTCAACGGGACGATTGACTTCAACGGGAGGATGAGGACCTCTACGTCTGTTTGTATAATGGCTGCTTCTGTTAGCAGTATGGACAGGTCTCTAGTACCTGGTCACTTCCTCGGGAGGATGAGGACCTCGCCTTCAGTGTATGTGATGGATTCTTCTAGCATCCCTGATTTGTCTGTTTTTGTATGCTTCTTTGGTGTTGTGTATCTGTAACTTATTGTGCAGATCATAAGATATACTGCTTATTTAAGATATCGTTATTATTATTGTTTGTGCTGTCTGTATGTGTTAACTTAATTTTGGTGTTAAATGTTATTACATAGCTTTGGTGTCGAACAAGTGTATGGCTCTGATAATGATGTTGATTTGCATCATTATATTTATTGTGGTGTCGAGCAAGTGTATGGCTCTAATTTAGTGCAATGTTCACTTCTGATTTATTTCTTGGCTTATTAATGGCTCTTATCTATTTGTTGATAATTTGATTGATTACTGTATTTTCGCCACCCAAAACCTGGTCTCAATTGTACATTTGTAAATTAACATGTAAGTAAATAATTAATAAGGTTATTTTTGCCTTTCGTCAGTCATTCCAGCCCAATTTCTTGTTTTTATTTTGAACCTGTTGGTCTCTAATAACGGGATCATAACAATATATATATATACATATATAATATATATATATATATATATATATATATATATATATATATATATATCTATTATATGATATATATATATATATATATATATATATATATAGGTTATGTATATAATGTGTGTGTGCAAGTGGTTATATTGTCTTTACATGTCAAATGGGATGTAAATTTTAAATCGCCGCCAACTTTTATTGATTTAACCTCGTTTGGCGGCTTAAAATATTTATAGAAAATCATACAATCTTTAATTTTTTTTTTGATAAAGCTGACGACTTTTTCATTGCCAGAGGTTTAAACAAATTAGCATTGAGCCAATGGCTTCTTCGAAGTTTTACCTCTGGTTTCAGTTTATTGTTTTATTTACGCTTTTCTGTAACACAGATGAAGGGAAATATTCGAAAGTGGAAATCAGTTAATATTAAATAAAGTTATTGATATATTCCTAGTGACATGCCCATGAGTATGTTCCTGATCATTTATTGAAATACGAAGGGCAGACTGTGAGCTTCCGTCCTTTATTTCAGTGATGGAAACTTGTTCAGATTATTATTATTATTATTATTATTATTATTATTATTATCATTATCATTATCATTATCATTATCATTATCTTATCAATTATCATTATCATTATCATTATCATTTTTTTTTTTTTGCTCTATCACAGTCCTCCAATTCGACTGGGTGGTATTTATAGTGTGGGGTTCCGGGTTGCATCCTGCCTCCTTAGGAGTCCATCACTCTTCTTACTATGTGTGCCGTTTCTAGGATCACACTCTTCTGCATGAGTCCTGGAGCTACTTCAGTCTCTAGTTTTTTCTAGATTACCTTTTCAGGGCTCTTGGGATCGTGCCTAGTGCTCCTATGATGATGGGTACGATTTCCACTGGCATATCCCATATCCTTCTTATTTCTATTTTCAGATCTTGATACTTATCCATTTTTTTCCCTCTCTTTCTCTTCAACTCTGGTGTCCCATGGTATTGCGACATCAATGAGTGATACTTTCTTCTTGACCTTGTCAATCAACGTCACGTCTGGTCTGTTTGCCACGTATCACCCTATCCGTTCTGATACCATAGTCCCAGAGGATCTTTGCCTGATCGTTTTTCTATCACTCCTTCAGGTTGGTGCTCGTACCACTTATTACTGCAAGGTAGCTGATGTTTCTTGCACAGGCTCCAGTGGAGGGCTTTTGCTACTGAATCATGCCTCTTTTTGTACTGGTTCTGTGCAAGTGCCGGGCATTCACTTGCTATGTGGTTTATGGTTTCACTTTTCGTATTGCACTTCCTACATATGGGAGAGATGTTATTTCCGTCTATCGTACTTTGAACATATCTGGTTCTTAGGGCCTGATCTTGTGCCGCTGTTTATCATTCCTTCAGTTTCCTTCTTTAGCTCTCCCCTCTGTAGCCATTGCCAATTGTCATCGCTGGCTAGTTCTTTAGTCTGTCTACATGTATTGTCCGTGCATTGGTTTGTTGTGCCAGTCCTCTGTTCTTTCTGTCTTTCTCCTGTCTCTGTATATTTCTGGGTCTTCGTCTGCTTTTATCATCATTATCATTATCATTATATTATTAATTATTATTATCATTATTATTATTATTATTATTATTATTATTATTATTATTATTATTATTATTATTTACTTATTTATTTATTTATTTATTTATTTATCTATTTATTTATTTATTTATTTATTTGTTTATTTGTTTATTTGTTTGTTTATTTTATGTCTATCACAATCAATTCAACCAAGCCGATTCGCTTTGTGTAAACGATTACTTGTACAGATAAGAGTATTATTATTATTGTGTATTTATTTTTTTTTGTCTATCATAGTGAATTCAATCATGCCGATTCGCTCAGTGTAAACCCTTACATGTAAATCAGAGTGGCGAATTTAAGACGAATCATGAATCGTTATGATTCTTCATGAAATGAATCGATTCGATTCGCTTTGGCGCAAACGCAGCCTCTTAAATAAGACGAAAGCTAAGTGATTAATGAAGGTTCTTTGAAAGAAAGAACTATGAGTTATGGTTGTAGGAAAGCTCTGAATTTCACAATTCGTTGAATATACGAAAAATTAGTGAGAGCGAAAATAACAGAGTATTGATTTCAACTGGACCCAAGAACCTGAAATTCTTGACCTTTAAAAGTTATGGCGGCGGAGATGTGCAAAGAAGGTGATGCGCAAACCACGTTTATTTTGCTTTGCGCAGATTTCATGAATACAAATATATATATATATATATATATATATATATATATATATATATATATATATATATATATATATATATATTATATATATATATATATATATATATACATATATTTATTTATATATGTATATATATATATATATATATATATATATAATATATATATATATATATATAGTATATATATATATATACATACTCACACACCACACATATATGTGTGTGTACGTATTTATGTATTCCCCGCCAATCATTGGTTGACCCCAACAGCCATGATACCCGAGATCGATCACCGGGGTGAGCGCGACTCAGGGAGCTGTTGTCAACGAGAGAATGGTAAATGTGGATGGTACTAATCGACTGTAGTTGGTCGCCTCCACTGTAGACTATAGTAAATACCCGAAAATGAACTCCGTAAGAAGTTACGCCCTCTAATACTAGGCAAAGCAATTAAAAAAACATAACGATAAATTCCAATTTTTAAGTGGAAAATATTAGTTAATATTTTATTTAGCAAAGGTCGAGTGTTTGTAGATGAAAGGTCTGATGCAGGTTAGCGACCTGTGTAGTATAGTAAGTGAAATAGGTGTATCTGGATTTGACACAGAATATGAGTGTAGGAAATATGATTGGAATACGCATTGTTTAAAAAACCTCGGGTGAAGGTCGGATGTCAGTTTCCATTACGAACACAGAAAAGTGTCTGGGTTATTTCATTTTCATTTTCGTAAGGTTTTCTTTTGAAGGGGGAATTGATTTTCTAGGTTTGAGAGTAAAAATAATAATAATAAAAAAGGTGTGAGTCAGTTATTTCAGAGTTTGGAAGTGTAAAACATTTACTTTCCAGCCTCTCCTGACAATTGATTCAAAGTGTAACTGCGAGGTGTTACTCCTTTCAAACCATTCACTGTCAACTGCCGTTTCTATAACATGCAGGTTTATACATCACAAATAAATATAAGGGATGTCCGTCTACTACGTTTACCAATTTTTATAAATGCCAATTATTCAAGCGTGATAAAATTAATAAAATTTAATAAGTTTGATGTGATAAACTATAGACATTTGTTTAACGTTTTCCACTCATTTCTCTATAGTTGACAACGTTACCTTGAAAGAACAGAATAATATACTTGTATGACGTGCCATTCGAATCTACACTGAATATTAAGAATTCTGTTCGGTTTGGGAAGTTGGGAATAGCTGTCAATTCCCTGAGGCAATGTTTCGAAGACCGGGTGAGTATTTCCTTTTGATTCCGACAATGCAAATTTTCATTTAAGCCAAAAATCGTACTCGGCAAAAAAAAAAAAAAAAAAAAAAAAAACAATCTGCATGAAACAAAAGGGGATGAAATTGTGGTATGGTGAGGCCAACCTCCAACCCCTTAGTGTCATCTTGCAGTTTCTTAAGTCAGTTTACTACCAAACTCCATAAGAAATTCTTTCAGCAGGTATAGGTGGAAGTCGCAAATGGTCTGTAGAAAACTTAGATGAGAACTTAGATAACTAGAAACCCATTCTACAAACTGAAAACTGACTTAAGAAACTGCAAGATGACACTAAGAGGTTAAAGGTTGACCTCACGATTCCACAATTTCATCCCCTTTTGTTTCATGCAGATTGGTTTTTGTGCCGAGTACGATTTTGACGGTTTGTTTTGGACCCATTTGGTTTTCTGGAAGACTTTTTTTTTTATATAAGATAATTATTACTGTGAATATTATCAATTGGGAAAATTTCTAAATTCAATTTTCGTATGTAGGCCTCTGGACCATGACTACTGCAACCACGTAAGGTCTCTAGCTGCAATTTAATCATAATATACAATCTGTTCACCAATTATTATTACTTTTAATGCTTTTTTTAAAACTACTCTCTGTATTACATATTACTGTTCTTACCATTATTATGATTACTATCATTTACGCTACTTCAGCAACTGTGTGGATATTGCTTATTATTCATTTTTTATCATGTTATCCCATTTATCTAGATTGTGTATGTTACTGTCTGTATTTCATATACTCCATGTATATGGCCTTCTTTATTACTATTATTATTATATTATTATTATTATTATTATTATTATTATTATTATTATTATTATTATTATTATTTTATTATTATTATTATTAAAGAAAACTTTAAAAAGATACGATGCTTCAGCTTTGGTCACCAAACCCCATCAGAGTTTGTATTTTCAAAGTCTAAAAGATAGATTTGATCAAGGGATTTACAGAAACAAGCCGGACAGACTTGTACAGATTACATAGGTTGAATAGTTTTCACTTTGAGATTGTTCATGGGGTTTAGTTAATAATCCATTTTTGTCTCAGTGATTAATACTTCCTCATGGGGGAGTAAAAGAAAAATAAAAAAAATGGGACCGTATGTTTCCCTGCTTCCATTTTTGCCTCAGCAATATACTGCGGCAAATGGCCATGCAGGGCACCGTTAGTCGTGTCATATCGAGTCGTGATAGATCCGTAGACATTTTATTACCCTTACTGACCGAAATGGGACAACTCATCGCCGCCATCTCATCGCAGCCAACTCATCACCGCCAACTCATCTCCGACCCAACTTATCCCGGCCCAACTTATTCTCCGGCCCAGCTCATCTCCAGCCCAACTTATACCCGGCCCAACTCATCACCGGTCCAACACACACACACACACACACACGCTATTTTCTCAGGTGTATATTGTAATGGCTCAAAAAATCAGAGGTGTCATTCCAGTGCTTTATGCTCTATTACCTAACAAACGGAAAGTTACATATTCAAGGCTATTTAAAATGATAAAAGAATGTCAACCGACAGTAAACCCGAAATCGGTTGTATGTGATTTTGAAATTGCAGCATTTTTGGCAATGAAGGAAAATTTTCCACAAGTCGAACTAAAAGGGTCCTTGAAGGCTTCCTTCTTTCACCTTCGCCAAAACATGCAAAAACACATTGCGGCTTTGGGTCTAAGTTCTCGCTATAATAATGATAGCCAGTTTTCTTTACAAGTAAAGATGATACTGGCGCTTGCATTGAATCATATTGATTCATTATATTGATGTCTTAGCTGATGAATTATCCCCAGAGCATGTGCCATTCTTGAACTGGCTTGAAGACATTATATAGGTCGGTTAAACGAACGTGGAAATAGTAGACGTGCACCACTCTTTCCATTGGAAATGTGGAATTTGTATTTTCGAACTTTGAATCATAAGATAAAACAAACAACCATGCAGAAGGAGCGAACAGAAGATTACAAATGGAATCAGGAATGGAACATCCTACACTCTGGAAATTCATAAATGCACTTAAAAAAGTTGAGAAAGGTAGAGATTTTATTTAGGAAATCACTTATAGCAGGCAGTTCACCACCCACCAAATTAAAAAAGTACAGGGATACTGATTCCCGCATTCTTAGAATTGTCCAAAATTTTAATGAAAGGACTCCCATTGAATATTTAAGAGGCATTTCTATATTTTCATGGATTTTTTGTCTTTAATTATATGGTGTTAATTAATTTTTAGTGTCATGAAAGAGTCATACTTGATTCTGAATAAAGGTGTTTTTGGTTTTTAATATTTACTGAAGTTTCATAATCAGTGCCGGGGAATGAGTTGGGCCAGGGATGAGTTTTGGGCCAGGCGGGATGACGTTGGGGCCAGGGATGAGGTTGGGCCGGGGATGAGTAGGCGGTCGATGAGTTGCGGCGATGACGTTTGGCCTGGTGATGAGATGTACCCCATTCCTTACTGACTGATTTTGTTTCGGTGTGCGAAGCTTTACTTGATTAAGATGAGAACAGGGTTGATGTGACAGAGATGAGGATGTTGAGATGGCAATGTGGACTTACTAGAAAGGATAAAGTTAGGAACGAACACGTTAGAGGCACTCTCAAAATAGCACCAGCTTCAAACAAGGTGAGGGAAAGTAGACTGAGAAGGTATGGACATATAAAGAGACGAGAGGAAGACCACCCGATAAGGAAGATGATGGAGATAGGACTACCAGGTGAGAGAAGGTTGAGTAGACCAAAATTGCGATGGATTGAGCGAGGAGGATGCACAGGACCGAGGGAGATGGAAGAGTGTGTTGAAGAACCATTACAGCGACCCCAAATAGGGACAAGCTTGTAGAGAAAGAAGTATATTTTTACGTTTTTGCGTGGTCTCTCCCTCATTGATATTTGTTAATACTTCAAGATGAACTGTTTAGTTCTACAATATGAAACCACTCTGGTACAGTGGTTCTTAACCAGGGGTGTAAACTTGGTTCCTAATGAGTGCGAGGAATCCTATAATTAAATCAAAATGTATTTCCATATACGTATGTTATTTTTTAAAGCATAATAATAATAATAATAATAATAATAATAATAATAATAATAATAATAATAATAATAATAATAATAATAATAATAATAATTTATTATTATTATTATTATTATTATTTGTCTATCACAGTTTTCCAATTTGACTGGGTAGTTTTTAGTGCCGGGTTCCGGGCTGCATCCTGCCTCCTTAGGAGTCCATCACTTTTCCCACTATGTGCTCTGTTTCTAGGAGCACACTCCTCTGCATGAGGTCTGGAGCTACTTCAGCCTCTAATTTTTCCAGATTCCTTTTCAAGGATCTTGGGATCGTGCCTAGTGTTCCTATGATTATGGGTACAATTTCCACTGGCATATCCCATATCGTTCTTATTTCTATTTTAAGGGCTTGATACTTATCTATTTTTTCCCTTTCTCTCTCTTTAACTCTGGTGTCCCCATGGTATTGCGTCATCAATGAGTATTGATATTGTCAATCAACGTCACGTCCGGTCTATTTGCACGTATCACTCTATCTGTTCTGATACCATAGTCCCAGAGGATCTTTGCCTGATCGTTTTTTATCACTCCTTCAGGTTGGTGCCCGTACCATTTATTACTGCAAGGTAGCTGGTGTTTCTTACACAGGCTCCAATGGAGGGCTTTTGTCACTGAATCATGCCTCTTTTTGTACTGGTTCTGTGGAAGTGCCGAACATTCACTTTCTATGTGGTTTATGGTTTCGTTTTTCATATTGCACTTTCTGTATATGGGTGAGATGTTATTTCTATCTATTGTTCTTTGAACATATCCGGTTCTTAGGGCCTGATCTTGTGCCGCTATTATCATTCCTTCTGTTTCCTTCTTGAGATCTCCCCTCTGTAGCCATTGCCATGTTTCATCGCTGGTCAGCTCTTTAGTTTGTCTCGTGTATTGTCCGTGCATTGGTTTGTTGTGCCATTCCTCTGTTTTGTTTGGCATTCTCCTGTCTCTGTATATTTCTGGGTCTTCTTCTATTTTTATCAGTCCTTCTTCCCATGCACTCTTGAGCCACTCGTCTTCACTGGTTTTCAGATATTGCCCCAGTGCTCTGTTCTCGATGTTATTATTATTATTATTATTATTATTATTATTATTATTATTATTATTATTATCATTATTATAATTACAGTTTTATCTATTTCAGAAATTTAGGGGTGCTGGTTTGAAAGGGGCGAATACACTGAAAAAGTTTAAGAACAACTGCAAGTTTAGCAGGGAGTTCTTACACTTATAAAATAATATCACTGCGTCCAAACGCTGTGAATGTGAATTTCCTGAATGAAACACTATTTAAAGATACATTTTACCAAGTATAATGGGAACATATAGACTGGAACACAAACTAAGTTCTAATGCTATGCTTACGTATGAATATATATAGTTTAGAGAAACAAAAATAACACTGTACTGCTAGACATGGCCAGCTGTACTATTGGTAAGATCTCTTCAGCTGAGTTGCCAAAATATTTGTAATTTTCTGTAAGTTCAAAATTGTTAGGAAAAAGAAAAATTTAGATTTTAGATTTAAATTCTCTTTTAATTATTAATGTAGAACGTTTCCTTTTATTTTGATGGCATATTATGTATCAAAATCTATCCCTATACACGCACTCACACATATATATAAATAAATTATATATATATAATATATATATATATATATATATATATATATATATATATATATATATATATATATATATATGTATATATATATAGATAGATATATATATATATATATATATAATATATATATATATATTATTTATTTATTTATTTATTTATTTATACACGCGCTCACACACACACATTGTATTATATGCATATACTATATATATTCACATCAGTATCATGAAAATAGAAGATAAAGTGACGCTCGCGCGAACACACACACACACAGACACACACACAGGGAGAGAGAGAGAGGAGAGAGAGAGAGAGAGAGAAGAGAGGTAGGGAGAAAGAAGTGCTTTGTTTGCATAGGGTGAGGGAAGGATCTCGCAGCTATTCTGCAGTTAATTACTTCGGTATACCGTCAGTGTTGAGATGGAAACGGGAGATTGATTTCGCACCAGATGTTTCTCCGAATTGCTGAATGGGATTTCGGCCGAATATTAGATTAATTCTATCCTTTAAATGATAAAGTATCGTTTAATTCTCAAACCATTGTTCAGCACGATTCATTGGAAATTCATTTTGTTTTTGTTCCTATGACGTGGAATCCCTTGGAGAATTAAAAGCATGATTTTTGCATTGCAATCGATTCGGAAACTTAATTCTACCCATAGATAATTATACCCAATAATTCTCTTTGTACAAATTAAGAAATATATTCAAGAAAAAATTCCAAAAATAATGGAAACAAACAGGACTACAAGTTAGTGTTAAATGGGCAGTGATAATCGATGAAACCCAGTTTGAACATTGTATATGTTAAATAAATATATTTTAGCGTTCACTCTGAGGAACAGAGGAATATTCCTATCCTAATTCATGATCTTGTCTTATTACTGATCTAAGATAGACGAAGACAGTCAGACTGACAGAGAGAAATATGGGCATATGAACAGTAGTTTTGTGAGCTTTTGTTAATGAAGAATCTGTTTATTGGCGTATCAAAATAAAATGGCTTCCGGTTTAGTATCATCTGCGTATTCAGGAAATAAGAAGTAAAAATGCACCGACGGCGCAATCGAGTTTTCTGTACAACGTATAATGCCATATAAAACCATTAACTATTACCGGCAGCTCTCCAGTTGCTCACCAGATGCGGCAGAGTAGGGGTGTGTCTCATACCTCCGGAAGGCGCTGCCAGATGCAACGATCCATGGCCAACTTTACCTTTAAATAAGATTAAAACTAATGAGGCTAGAGGGTTGCAATTTGGTATGTTTGTTGACTAGAGGGTGGATGATCGAAATACCAATATGCAGGCCTCTATCCTCGGTAGTTTTTTTTTTATAGATCTATGGGAGGACAGAATAAAGTGCGGACGGACGGACAGGAAAAAAAAACATTGATTGTTTTGAGAGTCTTGTGAATTTATCTCACGACATCTAAATACATTGCCAAATTTGTTAGGAACTTTTAATCACAGCAACGACATGGATGGCAAAGTAGGCAAAAATGTTGGTCAAGGCGGTCTTCGTATATGGAAATATAAAGCATATTCAAGTGATTTCCATTTAATTTTGTTACTAAGGCAGAAAATTAAAAGATAAAAAAAAGTTAGATTTTGCGTTATGAAAAATGGAAATGTCTATCAAAGTCCTCCAATTCGACTGGGTGGTATTTAATGTGTGGGGTTCCAGGTTGCATCCTGCCTCCTTAGGAGTCCATCGCTTTTCTAACTATGAGCGCCTTTTGTAGGATCACACTCTTCTGCATGATTCCTGTAGCTACTCCACCGTCTATTTTTTCCAGATTCCTTTTATTATTATTGAATATTAAGCTGTTTCAACGGCATTCAATGCTCCTGCCCTCTGAGAAGGCCTCCTCCCTAATTATAGTATTATTATTATTATTATTATTATTATTATTATTATTATTATTATTATTATTATTATTATTATTATTATTATTATTATTATTATTCATTTGGCTCGAAATTCAAGCCTCCAGGGAACATGGTTTAAATTTGAAAGAGGTTACAAATAATAAAAGCAATTACAGAAAAAAAGAGATAAATTATAAGGGTGATTTTTTTTAAAAGTGCAGTTATACATTGCGTCCTCGCTTGAAGCTAGAGGAAACACAAGACCCGAAACTTCGAAAGAAAGGTAGATAGGCATTGGTCGTTCATGAGGAACAAGTCAATGGAAACGGATCTTGCAAAACCAACAGCAAAGTTAGATAACGAGGTAGATGTGACATCACTGGGATAACAAGCAAAGTTGCAAAGGGGAAAGTTTTTGGCCGGCTGATGACAGAGCCTGCGTTATATGTCTTAATGTTGGTATGTCAAAAAGGATGCAATCGTTTTTCTGATTCTGTGTGATGGTGACCGAAAAAATTGTCTTTACGTCGGTTCCGGTCTTGCCGAGAACATTCGTCGAAATGCATCGAGTTACCTGGAATTCTTGGGTGTATTGATTTTCGCTTACTCAGGGAGGAAGCTTACAAACTACTTTGTTGTTGATCTCGTTCTTGTTGTTGATCTTGTTTGTGGGTTAAGAAAGCCTAAAAAGGTCTAAAAAGGCGTTTCGCGTTGAGTTAAAGACACAGGAACTTTAAGATAGAATATTCATGATTTATTTATCAGAATGAAAATGTAAATAAATAAATAATGTTCATGCTAAACAGCACAGAAAAGTTATTTCTAATAAAATATTGCGTATTTATTTCAATTTTCGTTGGTGAAGCAACGCTCTATTTGACCGTAGATTTTAGAATGCGTCTCAAGCAAGCTGGAGGCCGGATCACGCCTTGCTCAGTTCAGGTGTGCTTTACAGCTTTTAGCTTTTTTTTAACCAAAACAGTTCTATTTGGTAACTGGTTAAAGGAAAATCACCGAGTAGATCACTGTTTTATTGCAATTATGGTTCATGAAGTGATCTACATCATAATCTAAAGACATTTCTACTGAAATCGACAATACACAATCCATTATTCTAACGAATATGCGAGATGCATTTATTCAACTATTTAGGCTATATCTGATAAGTACAAAAACATTTCCAGTATCTGTATAATTTTTACCTTGCTTACAAATTAAGCATTACTTTAATAATATTCTACTATCTTAAAGAAATTCACTTCGTGGGATTTCGTGAGATATCTTTAATGAAAACAATGTTTTTCCATCATTATTTCTATCGTTTTATAAAATCTGCTTTGAACGACTTCCGCCTGTTATTTAAATTTTGTAGTTTATGTTGAAGTCTTACTTGATTATAGAAAGCATTTGATCAATTTTTATTTTATATAATATTATTCATGGTCAAATGTATATCGTATTTACTCATAGTTCACCTGCTACATTTAACACAGTACCTACCTTTTGATTAACTCCAGTTGTTAATTGCTAATATTTCGGTATGTCTGTATGGTATCTGTCTGTTTGATGCAAATGAAAGTCCTCAATATATATTTGATAAAGTAATATTACGACGCTTAACGTTAGTACATTAGTTTTTTTTTTTTTTTTTTTTTTTTTTGTCTAAGAATGAATTTCATATGCTTTATGTATAGGGTTTTATGACTCCACTTATATGAATCTTCATGGATATGTTTACTTAGTTTCAGCTAACTTTCTGGCAGTTTCTGCATACGCTCTTGTTATTTGCTGCTGTTAGCTGTTAAAGTTTGTTTTCGAACAAACTTTTGTTTTGCCCTTGTTATTGCTTTTGATAACATTTACAGTTTTGTTTTGCTGTTTTAAAAGCCTCCCCCCATTTTTTTTTTATTAAACTCCCAAACTGGGGTTTATTCTTTTTCTGTTGATATTTACACTCACAAATATCACCTGCTATCTATAATTTATCATAGATTTCTTTGTTCATTTATTTAACATATTAGCTATTTCATTGACCGATTAAATCTGTGTATTTGTATCATATTAACAAAATTGCGTGTGAACTTCTATTCCCGAAAGATATAGAAATGTCCATGAGTAAATAAGGAATCAATGAACATTTAACAAGCTGTGAATGAGCAAAGTCTATTGAAACATGCGGTTTCAAACGTAACTTCTGGGGAGCACTGTAGGCATTACCAAAGGTTCTTTGCAGCGTTCTTTCGGCCCCTAGCTACAATCCCTTTCATTCCTTTTACTGCACCTCCATTCATATTGTCTTTCCTCCATGTTACTACCGACTCTCTCCTAACAATTATTTCATAGTGCAAATGCCAGGTGCTCCTCTTGTTACACCTTTCGAACCAACCCACTCACAATTTCCTTTCCAGCGTTGAATGACCTCATATGTCCCAGTGCTTGGCCCTTGGCCTAAACTCTGTATTCCATTCCATTCGAGACACTTCTTCGGCAACAGGAATTTCTTATGTCGTGTTTTGCCTGTGTTCATCTTTGTTGTTGCTGGTGTTAAGCTTTCCAGTACCAGGTTTCTAGCACTTGTTTCATCACCATTATTATTATTATTATTATTATTATTATTATTATTATTATTATTATTATTATTATTATTATTATTATTATTATTATTGTTGTTGTTGTTGTTGTTGTTGTTTAAGTAGCACCGAAAAAGCCGCTATTCGAAAGAATCTCTACAAGCGTAAAGCTGCTGAAGTGGCCACTACTTTTGATAAAGTATTATTATTATTATTATTATTATTGTTATTATTATTATTATTATTATATTATTATTATTATTATTATTATTATTTACGAAATCTTATCTAGACTCTTCTGCTTAGAATCCTGAATACTTGACCACAATGCAAATAACTTTAGTTGTATAAATCTGTTGTTGTATTTATTTAAGCGTAAGTTAACTATTATTGCAATTCAAAAGATCTGCAGCTCCGGGAAACTTAAAAGTGATAATAATTTAGGTATTTTTTATGCAAATTAGGCAGCTTTTTAATTTTATATTTTTCCAAGTTCGTCACCCTAACCCCCCCCTGCGTTAAAGTTATGTTACTTGAGTTGAACGATTGAAATCAAAAGTCAGTAAAGTGATTAAATAAAACAATTTATGAGCAAT
>NC_061099.1:45861183-45868683 GCF_015104395.2 Macrobrachium nipponense | reverse complement strand
GCTTAAACTGCTTAACGAGAGTTAGCATTTTATCATCATTATGATAAGGATATACATATAACTCTACGGAATCTACCACCCAGATGTCATTTACCATTATCGTGCTATGACTAATATCGGAGAATGACTCACCTACCTTAACAGTAACGTGAAAGCCGCTATAAGAACAGTGGAGAAAAACCTCTACAAGCAGCAATATCGTTCTATAAAAACCTATTATTATTATTATTATTATTATTATTATTATTATTATTATTATTATTATTATTATTATTATTATTATTATTATTCAGAAGATGAACTCTCTTTTTATGAAATAAGCCCACAAAGGGCATTGACATGATACCCAATCCTCCAAAGAATATGGTGTTTAAGAGAGAGAAATACAGAAGGTAGTAGGAGATACAAAAAGAAGAGGCCAGTTAGTAGGAAAGACAAGGCTTGATCCGACCTCCAGCTTATTCTGGGCGCGTGCTAACATCCACGGTCGAATATAGCGTTGTTTCACAAACGAAAATTAAGAGAAATAAGCAATGATTTATTAGAAATAATTGTTTTGTACGGTTGAACGTACACATTATTTATCTTTTTTATGTTTTCACTCTAATACATGAATCATAAATAGGTCTTTCCTACGTGGGATAGGAAAGATCTATTTATGATTCATTTATTAGAATGAAAGTGTAAAAAAAAAATAAATAATGTGCATTTTCATCAGTACAGAACAATTATTTCTCATAACAACAACAACAAAATAGTTTGTAGGTTTAATCCCCGAGTATCAAAAATTAACACAAAACACATCATTAAAAAACTAAGAAAGAATAGAGAGAGAGAGAGAGAGAGAGAGAGAGAGAGAGAGAGAGAGAGAGAGAGAGAGATAAGCAATGGCTAAGGCTCAGGAATGGAGGCACTCTGATTCATACGCGAAATAAACCCCAGCCTGTTTGAGGCTGGAATCCTGCATGTAGCGCGGTAGGAATTTTTTCATTTGCTACCTGGCATTCCGTATCATTCTTCAATATGGAATGCGAAAATTCGAGGAATGTATGAATTTTGGATTTGTGCTGTCTGAATTTTGCCAAAAATACCTCCATAATTGAATTACTCATTTAATTGGTGCAATATGCTGTGATTACCAGCAGCGTTATGATTTCATTTATCATATAATTGCGGTACTAAAAAAACAGAAAAAACATCATTTTTATGCAGCTAAAGTGGAGTTTCTTAACGGTAACTTTGGGGGGTTCTCTACATTGGTTGGGTATGATACATTGTTATCTATTTGCACTCCTTGTATTTTTAGTTTCCACACGCACGCATGCACGCACTTATGAGCTATATCTATATATATATATATATATATATATATATATATATATATATATATATATATATATATATATATATATATATATATATATATAAGTATATATATATATATATATATATATATATATATATATATATATATATATATGTGTGTTGTGTGTGTGTGTGTGTGTGTGTGTGTGTGCGCGTGTGCGGGTGTATAAAAAAGTAAAAACATAAAAAAACATTTCTCCCAATTTGTCAATTTTAAGATTGTTTATATCTGTTCAGAAAATTTTCGACCTCGTCCATGAAAGTTTTTTTTAAAATAATTTCCAACTTCCGGGAACCTTTTGACCTCGTCGTCCGCAAACAAAAATTGCTAATAGCGATTCGGTAAAGGACTGATAAACAGACGCTTGCAGGGCTGTTGATTAAGTCAACGGAAGGTCTGTAACTTCCTGATGGCAACTGACACGACTATTATTTCCTGACTGAAGTTCGTAGGGACAAGTTGAGTAAAGACAGCTAATAGCGAACGCGATAATTAGTTAAGGTTAAGACGCGCGCGCGCGCACAGATGCACACACACACACGGTCTTCTCTCTCTCTCTCTCTCTCTCTCTCTCTCTCTCTCTCCTACAATATGATAATATTAATTCAGATTTAATGATTATTTTTGTTTTTACCATAACCTGGATAGCAATCTTTTAATTGCGTTTTACTGCTAGGTCGACGTAACTTAGCTAAGGAGGATAGAAATCTCTCTCTCTCTCTCTCTCTCTCTCTCTCTCTCTCTCTCTCTCTCTCTTTAATAATTGAAAATTCTATTACAGCTTTAATGCACATATTGCGTCATCCAGATTAACAATGTTTTAAATGCATTTCGCTCCTAGGTAGCCCCAGTCAATGAAAAATTGAAATAAATACGCTATAGTTTATTAGAAATAATTTTTCTGTACTGTTTAACATGCACATTATTTATATATTACATTTTCCTTCTAATAAATAAATCATAAATATCCTATACTAAAATTCCTGTATATTTAACTTAACGCTAAACACATTTTCCAGACCGTTCTAGGCTCTTCCATAGACATTTCCTACCCCCATCGCAACAACAACAACAACTGCAGCAAAGTAGTCTGTAGGCTTACTCCCCGAGTAAGCGAAAAATAGTTGGAAGATACGAGCCAAGGCTCTATGAATACGATAACAGGGAGAAAGAGTGTTTATAAGATAGAAGACATAGAATTTTATGTAAATTTATCGTTTGGTTTGATGGGCGATACTTCATGTTTTAAGGCTAAGAAGAAAATGCTTCGGAGAATTTTTACGCCAATGTATCATTTGATAATTTATTTGCCAGTAATTTATTGCAAATAAATTAAATGTTTAAGAATGATGCTTTCCCTAATTGCTTAGATGTTTTTGTTGGAAGCGAAATTAGTTTTTGGGTTACTCTTTAAACTTAAATAAAAACTGTTCAGTTATTCATTGTTTATATATTTTTCATATTTAGCCATTTTGTATTGTAAATTTTATACATTACCTCATATAGATTGTTGAAAAATTCTCAAATAAAGTTCTTTGCTTTCATCTTGTCGTTATTTCGAGGTTCTCACGTAGTTAGCATGAAAACAAGTCACCAAATATGCTAATACAAACTATATATTGAAGCGAACATACAAATGGGTGGAAAACAAATGTTCACACCATTAGTGAGTAGGGTGGAGATCTTAGACTCATTTATGCACGGTTTGGAGGCCTTACAATTATTAGAACTTTAGCTGGAGACCTCACAGTCACTATTGCTCGGGTTAGAGACCTTACACTCATTAATGCATGGGTTGGAGGCCTTACACTCAATAGTGCATGGGGTGGAGGCCTTACACTCATTAGTGCATGGATTGGAGGCCTTACACTAATTAGTGCGTCCGGTGGAGACCTTACATTCATTAGTGCAGGGGTTAGAAACCCAACACTCATTAGCGCACTGGTTAGAGACCTGAGGTTCATTAGTGTATAGGGTTGAGTCTTTTCTCTCAATAGTGTGTGGGGTGGAGACCTTACAGTCATTAGTGCAGAGAGTGGCGATCATGCACTCATTAGTGCTTAAGTGTGAAGACCTACCTGCAGGTATCCTGCTTAACTTTTCCCCTTAATTCAGCTACCTTCCTTGAAATTTAAACATTTTACGTATTTCTTTTAAACATAATAAGTGGAGTTTCTATAAGCCCAGGCTGACATACATGTTCTCACAAGGCATTTCTTATATAAAACTATAGATCCAGTGATGCTCCTTTTCAGTGCAGTATTAGAATCAACTATCTCTCCTGACCCTGCCTGTGCTAGGTGATGATATATATATATATATATATATATATATATATATATATATATATATATATATATATATATATATATATATGTATGTATATAGAATATATAATATATATACATATATGTAAGGCCTAGGGATTTTGATTAATAATATATTGTTCGTGCGTTCTCTGTGACCTATGGAATGTGGAGAACAGTGCAGAGGTGACGACCTGAGAGTAGCTGATCAATGAGTTTCTAGGGGGTGGCGTGAGATAAAAGTGCTTAGTTCAGGAAGTCAATGTACGACAGTTTATGAACTCTTCTCAAAGTGCCTTTGGGAAACTGGTTGTAGCCAGTAATATGAGGCGTTGTCGAAGTGTGCATTCGTATGTGCGTGTGCGCCTCTTCTATTCATAATGTATCACTAGCCAAGTCTATGGGAAGACTTGCACAGAGATTCGTGGGGGAAGGCAAAGCCACGATGGCAGATGCCAAAGTGTTTTTATTTATCAGTGAGTGAGATATTCCGGCTGAAATGGGTGAGTTGAATTACTTTAGCCAAAGGGATGGCTTGTTTGATATCTTGTAAGATGTTCCATTTTATTATCTTTGTCTTTAAACTTGTGTGTGTACTTACTGGGATGTGTTCTGTATCTTTGAAACAGACGGATCTGGAAATGCCGGGGGACAAAAGAGTTCCCGGAGGGGTGTGGACTTTCTTTGGTGACTTGACAATGTACTGTTTTTGAGTTAGTCTGTAAGACTGGATTACTTGATTGATTGGTTTATTTATTCTTGTTAATAAACGTTAGTGTTATGACGCAACTCTCTCATTTTCATTGCCTGTTAGAATGGAGAGAAAGAGGTGGAGAGAGAGAGAGAGAGAGAGAGAGAGAGAGAGAGAGAGAGAGAGAGATTGTCGGTGCTAGAGAGAGAGAGAGAGAGAAAGGTTATAAGTAATGGGATGTGTGGGTGTGCCTTCCGTTTCGTGTCCACGCTTACCTTATGAATACTGGGGGTTTTTCTCCCATGTTATAGTGGTGGCAGACGGTTAAAGAGGGGATATAAAAGTTTTTTCTTTTCTATGCCTAGGAACGCCAATGTAGAGATGGGTGGCCAGTTAGAAAATAAAAGGGGTAGAGAAAATATCCGTCTGTGGGACGGGGGGATGAGGAAAGAATTTCTATTGGGGTCATCAAATTTGCTCGTACCGAGATTCTTCAGGGCGGGAATCGTGAGACAAGCAACTCAGTCTAGTTCATGAGTGACGGTTTCTAGGTGCGTTTTTGCCAATCGCGTTTGTATTGTGCCGACGAGATTTACGCGTTTTACGAAGAATTTCGAGTTCCTTTTGTTCCCATTATGGAGTGGTGAGTGTTAAAACTTGGTTTGAAGGGAGAGGGTTTTTGTTTAAATATTTCAGGGAAATGGGATTGGTTCAAGAGGTCAACAATTTTTCTTGTCTTTGCCCCATAGTGACGTGTTCTCTTTATTTGCACGTGTTTGTAATAGACGTATGCATTCGTCTTTGTTTTAAACACATAAGAATGTATTAAGGTGTATTTTTCTATGCATGTGAACTGTGCTTAGATAAGCATATTTGGCTTAGTGACACAGAGCGGCCACAATTTTACGGGCTCAGCAAATTTCTGCAGAGAGGCGCCTTGCATTGCGAGGGTATATTGGCATCCCTCGGGGGGATAGTCGCATGGAAGGTACCACTGGCCTCCCTCGAGAGATAGTGCAGGGGAGGGTATTGCGAGATGGGTACTAGTGTATACCTTGGGAAGGGGTCCTCAGACACTGTTCAAGGGGAGATGGGGGATACTGCTGGTATGCCTCGGGCTGTTCTGCCGCTTTACTGAGGGGTTGTTCTCAGGGGGGGAGAAATTTTTTTTCTCAGTGTGGGTGAACTCCCCCTTTTCCTTTTTTTTTCTTTGTGTTGGGGAATGGGTCTGGCCTTGACATTGGATGCTAAGATATCAGCTGATTGATAAGTTGATGAAGTGAAATGCCCGTAGAGTCTTTTTTTTAGAAAAGAGATTTTTTTTTCTCTCTCTTGGACGAAGAGAAAAGGAAATAAAAAGAGATTTTTCTTTTCCGTGAATGAGGGGAAAAGTAGTTAACATGCACGGGATGTGTTATATGTTTCTTTGTGCCTTGAAAGACACAAATATAAGGGGGATACACAGATTATTTTTTTTTATTGTGTTGGAGAAATTACTTTGAAATGCCGATGATTGGTGTTGTATCTGTGTTGTGTGGCAATGGTGTTATGTCATGGTGTTGCATGCTGGAGAAATTGTATGTCATAGGATTCAGCAATACTGTTGTATGCTATTTGAATTTCACCCTTACTTGAGATTTTTGCAAGAGAATTATTGCTATGAAGAGTTATTATTATTGTTATTATTAATGATTATTATACTTGAGATGTGTCACGGGAGGTTTACTTAAGTATAATTATCATTACGGGAGAATTGTTTTACGAGAGTTTTGAGATATTTCATGGGAGATTAGTTGATAATTATTACAGATAATTATTCAAGGAGAATTATTACAATGAATTAATGGGAGAAGTCTTGTCTTAGTTAATTGTTGAGTTTTTGTAACTTTGGAGAATATTTTCAGTGATTCACGGGGATGAGTTTTGCTGAATCTTGATGAATCTGACTGAATCTTGGTGAATTGTGTTGAAATTTGCTGAACTTTTGCTGAATTTTTGGAGAATGGATAAGCATTAACATTGGTGATATTTTTTGTACTGATACTGATGATTTTGATGATAGCAATTTTTTTATTTTTTTTGGTGATTTTGTGATAATGATATTTCTGATACTGATTTTTATATACTAATACGTGGGCGTTTTAATGCTGTCAAGGGAGGTGAAATCTTTTTTGAATTTGGGAGGAACTAACAACACATTGTTTTAGTTTTTTTTTTCTTTTTTTTATGAGTTCAGCAGATAATTGCTTGACATCTAGTGAGTTACGGGAGATAGTTAATGGTGCCGTTGATTTTTCTTTTCTCCTTTTTTGGAAATTAGCCATAGCTGACACAAGTTTTTTTTTTTTTTTACCATGGGTGAATTTGAATTTATTTTTTTCTCTCCAGTTAGTGTGAATATTATCTCAGTTCGTGACTTAGAGTCATTGTTCGAGAACGTGTTGGTGTTTTAGCTATTTGATGCTATAGAGTAATATCTGGGAGAATTTTTTGCACGTTTTGAATGCATACGTAATGGCACTACATTTTTTCTCTGGATATTTGTGTTCCAGAAATTGTGAGTTTTCTTGCACAATACATTCGTTGTATTTGTGACAAATTTGTGAGAGATAGGAAACTTGGTTAAGTTTTCTAGTGGCTTATGTCGTAGTGCATATGGAAAAGTCTTGGGTAAGACACTGTGAGTTGGGAATTCTGTTATAATGACTTATGGCACATGGGTGGTTTTTTCTAGAATTTTCTAGACAGTTTTATTTGCCGAGTTTTTGCCCTTTTTTAGCAGTTATGCTAAATGGAGAGAGTTTTTATAGTTTTTTACTATAACATTGAGTTATTCTTTGGAGAATTGGAGTTAGAATTGAGATATAATTGAGATATATTATTTTGGAGTTATAATTGGAGGTATATACTATTTGGAGTTATATTTGAGATATAATATATGGGAGATATATTTTTAGCCATTGTTGATATTTGCCAATAGTGGTATGAGCTATGTTTAGTTCAATTATTTTGCAGCCATCTTTGTTGCAAATGGAGACACATATTTGGAGATTATGGGGCAATATTTGTGAGTTAGTTGCCTTGAGAGCACATTTTTTGGAGATATATTTTTTGGAGCCTTGTTTTGTTCCACATGG
>NC_061099.1:45846183-45853683 GCF_015104395.2 Macrobrachium nipponense | reverse complement strand
CGTCTCCCAAAGTATAAGAACACATCTGCTTTCATCTACTCGTATCCCAAAGTATAAGAGCACATCTGCTTTTATCTACTCGTATCTTAAACTATAAGAACACATCTGCTTTCATATACTCGTATCCCAAACTATAAGAACACATCCGCTTTCGTCAACTCGTATCCCAAAATATAAGAACACATCTGCTTTCATCTAATCGTATCCCAAACTATGAGAACACATCTGCTTTCATCTATTCGTATTTCAAACTATAAGAACACATCTGCTTTCGTCTCCTTCTCTCCAGGCCACTGTCAAAGGTAGACGTTATCCCGAGTCTTCGTTATTACACACGTTCTTTGATTTACTCATTCCCATCCGCAAGTTGATGCTATAAACTAAGTAGCTTTTTCCTTCCCTTAATGAACTTCCCAAATGTAACTGGAAACTTGGTTGGCATGTCAAGAAACGGCCGGGGAATCTGAGATTAATTTCATGAGAGGTTCTCAGAATGGGAGAGACTTCCTGTAGGCTGAGATTCATAGCCTTTTTTAATTATATCCACGTGGCAATAATTAACTTCCCTTGGTTAAATTGTCTGAGTGTGTCGACGGGCACGCGAAAATACGTCACACACACACACACACACACACACACACACACACACACACATATATATATATATATATATATATATATATATATATATATATATATATATATACGACACACACACACACACACACACACATATATATATATATATATATATATATATATATATATATGTGTGTGTGTGTGTGTGTGTGTGTGTGTGTGTGTGTGTGTGTGTGTGTGTGTGTGGTGTGTGTGGGTGTATGTGTAATATGCTTTTCATTACTCACTTCCTTACAATATTCCAAGATTACATGCTCATAATTTTTCATTTCCTTAATAAAACTGTGATATTTAAGAAAGATTTATAGGAATAACGATTACAGGATTATATGTGCAAACCATGATCGCACATGTATTGTAAAATACAGATATAAATAGATAAAGTAATCCTAAGGTGAGAAAAGCATGCTAGACCCCTTAAATTAGAATGGGCTTTCATAAATCAAAGAACCATTAATGAAGATTATATGAAACAAAAATCAATGAAAAAATCAAGGATATAAGATAAATGAGAAAAATAATAAATGAAAAAAGGCTTGCGATCTATACCATTAAAAAACAGAGCCACGTTTCTTCAGGGGAATGAATTACAGATCAGTCGACGAAATGCTGATACCAATCATATGGAGCCGGACTAGAGCGTGGGGATGGAATACGTGACAAACAATTTAAACTTGAACTGAGAATAGTACGAGAGAGAGAGAGAGAGAGAGAGAGAGAGAGAGAGAGAGAGAGTGAGAAGAGAGAGAGAGTTTATCAAATTGGAACACTGTTAATGGAATTTAATTTAATTCAGTATAATGTTTGTACGATTTTAAAATTTCTCATTATACACATTTTTTTTATTGCCATATATTTCACTTTGTTAAATTGTTGTTAGATTGATGTGCAAATATAGCGAGTGATTATATCTATTGATGGTAATTTGTGATGTTACTAATGCCTGTCTGTCCATACTTTGATTATTTTACCTCCGTTTTTCTGTTTATACATATATTTTCACTTTATTATGCTCGGAAGCCATGTATTTCACTTTGTTAAATTGCTGTTAGATTGATGTGCAATTTGGCGAATAATTATATCTATTGATGGTAATATGTGATGTTACTCATGTCTGTCTGTCCATACTTTGATTATTTTACCTCCGTTTTTCTGTTTATACATATCTTTCCAGTTTATCATACTCGGAAGCCAATAGCTTAACCTCCTCCCCTCTTCCAAAACATAATCCAGTATCATTTCATAACCTATGGATGTACTAATTACAACATAGGTTATTCCAATGCTAATAACATCCATGAATAAATAATGAAAAAATTAATTGAATTTGACCCCAATATGTTCTTCATTATCCCTTTTAGGTGATTTATATGAATGCATGTTTTTGCTTACTCGGGGAGTAAGCCTATAAACTACATTGTTTTTGTTGTCGCCGTTGTTGTTGTTGTTATTGTTGTTGTTGGGGGTTAGGAATTTCCTTGAGAAATTCCTAACCAGTACAAAATAATTATTTCTAATAAAATATAGCGTATTTATTTTAACTTTCATTGGTGAAACAACGCTCTATTTGACCGTAGATTTTACTACGTGTTCCGAGTAAGCTGGAGGTATGATCACGCCTTGTGTTTTATGCCACAATGATCACTGATAGTACCTATGTTCCTATATATCACTATAAAAAGCAAATACGTGAAATAATTACGTAATACACTAAAACCTATACACTCGTACATTTGTAGTCCATTTCCTTTTCTTATTATGGAAGTCACACTGTACTCATATATGAATATATAAATTAGCGTAACTACTAAAGCTATGTGCGAATCTGTAAATGTACCGACAGTACTTTGTCTTACTATATGGCTCTCTACTTATGTTTTTTTTTTATATAATATGCATACACACGGATGAATATCATCACATTCCCATTCGTCAATAAAAATACCGAACTGCTTAACAATGAGAAAATGGCTGTGCATAACTATAAGTGCATTTTTGACGTTTAGAAACTTTGCTGCCATCTTTTAGTGTTAAGTATCCGAAATATATCTTGTTTTTCCTGTATTGTTTTGAAGGTGAAACTTCTAATACTGTATTTCAGTATCACGCCATGCTGCCGTTCCTCGTTTGACAAGTCGGTTACGTGCTCGATGTGGTTCGGATCCCATCATAAGCTGTAGGTCCCGTTGCTAAGTAACCAACTGGTTCCTAGCTACGTAAAAATATCTAATCCTTCAGGCCAGCCCTAGGAGAGCTGCTAATCAGCTTAGTGGTCTGGTCAAACTAAGATATACTTTAAGTTAACTTAACATCACATTGCTGATCATTTCGAAACCTTTGGCGTAAAGAAGATTATTCAGAAATGTAATCATGTCAGATTTTAAGCAAAGTTATAGTCCCTTAACCGGCAGCTTACTTAATTTCCAGAGTTATTACCTCCCAGTTATTAGGCCTGACTTATAGTTTCCCTTCGCGAAAGTTACGAATTTTTCTGTAAGTACTTCAAAAAAAAAAAAAAAAAAAAAAAAAAAAATCCGTAAAAAAAGTGAAAAAGCTAAAATCTACTGGACTGATTCCATAAACGATTTAAAGTGTCGTATTTAACTTCTACGACCTATCTCCAGGAAAAGACAGGCAATCGCTCCCTTGTGTTATCACAGTGACAGGTTAATGGCCAAGGTATGTTGACTGTGTTAGGTGACCTGTCAGTATCATTTACTAATCAGGTTGAGAGAGAGAGAGAGAGAGAGAGAGAGAGAGAGAGAGAGAGAGAGAGCGGTTTAGTACAATTTTACTTTAGTGAATATCTAACAAACAAATCAAGTTATTGGTTGTACTTGGGGGGGGGGGGGGTGGAGGGGGGGCGGTGGAGGCGCAAATATTTAGAAACTTTTAGTAGCAATGAAGAATTCAAAAGTAAAAATAAGAAAGAGAGAGAGAGAGAGAGAGAGAGAGATTGCTAGGTATTTTACTTTAGTGAACCTATATTCATTCCAAATCGAGTTCATTGGCATGTCATATCCTGTTACGTTAACACGAAGAAACATAAAAAGAAATAACAAAGAACTCAAAAATATAAACAACAAAAACAAAAGAACACACGGACTAACCTCTTTAAACACACGGCGCCACCAGCCATCACCGCGTCTTCTTTGGCTGGAAGCCGGGGAGCTAGAATTCCTTTTTATTTCATTAAACATAGAATTCGCATTTCGGATAATGGGATTGAATCCCCTCCGGGAGTAGATTGTTCTCTCGCGCCCTCATCAACACCATTTCAGATTTCCCATCGGATCTTTGCAACGGCTGGTGAATGCGTTTGTCTAATCTCTTTGGAATATGGCTTCGGTAATCTTGTTCCCTCTCCATTGTATGCTGGACTTCATCACCCCGAGTTCTGTGTGAGTGAGTGTGTGTGTGTGTGTGTGTGTGTGTGTGTGTGTGTGTGTGTGTATTGTCCCTCTTATCATTATTGGCATGCAAATATAAGGAGAGGACAAAGGAAATGCGATGGATATTTTGTTTTATTATTTTTTATAATTCATTCTTACGTTGGAATTAATGAAGCATATAGTTATAATATTAAAGAGACTAGGATTTAAGGAGATTTAAGGATAGAGAAAAGAAGTAGTCACTTAAAAAAAAAAAGGAAGTGTAACTTATATGACTTGAGACATCATCAGCATATTTAATATAGAATCTACTACTACTACTACTACTACTACTACTATTCTACTACTACTACTACTACTACTACTACTACTACTAATAATAAATAATAATAATAATAATAATAATAATAATAATAATAATGATAATAATAATAATGATGATGATGTCGCAATACCATGGGACACCAGAGTTGAAGAGAAAGAGAGGGAAACAATGGATAAGTATCAAGACCTGAAAATAGAAATAAGAAGGATATGAGATATGCCAGTGGAAATTGTGCCCATAATCATAGGAACACTAGGCGCGATCCAAAGATCCCTGAAAAGGAATCTGGAAAAACTAGAGGCTGAAGTAACTCCAGGACTCATGCAGAAGAGTGTGATCCTAGAAACGGCGCACATAGTAAGATAAGTGATGGACTTCTAAGGAGGCAGGGTACAACCCGGAACCCCACACTATAAATGCCACCCAGTCGAATTGGAGGACTGTGATAGCTCAACACCCCCCCCCCCCCCCCCCATGCTTGCATACATGTTCACATGTTTGCAACTTCCATCTTCAGTATAGTGAAACAAGTTTGTTTGCTTAAAATCCTACGAGCTGCTTATGCTTTTCGGAGTTTTTGTTTTACGGTTTGTTTGTTATCAGAATTCCCCCCATAAAAAAAAAAAATCATGTGGACTTTCAATTGAATTTGGCTAAATGGACCTTGTGGCTGGCGACAAAATTCTAAATTCACGGTTAATATGATAATGAAAATCCTTGAACTCCTTTTGGTGATTATTAAACAAGGAGTTGAATTTACCTTTGTTGTTTCCGCTTACTCGAGGAGTAAACCTAAAAACTATTTTGTTGTTGTTGTTGTTAAGGAGGTAAGAAAGCCCTGTGGAAAAGCCTAAAGCGGTCTGCAAAAGGTGTTTCGCTTTGAGTTAAAGATATAGGAATATTAGGATAGGGTATTTATGAATTATTTATTAGAATGAAAATGTAAAAAATAAATGATGTGCATGTTAAACAGTAAAGGAAAATTTATTCTAATAAAACATATATTTATTTTAATTTTCATTGGTGAAACAAAACACTACTTGACCGTAGATTTTAGCACGCCCCCTGAGAAAGCATTGTTCAACGTAAATTTGTTGAACTTTGAAGTGTTTCAAAGCGATCCCTTGTATTTTCTCCGGTAACATTTGGCTTTTAGGACAAACTGCACCATATCGGGTGAATATTCATTCCTGTTTAAATTATACTTATTGCACTTTCTAGTCCCTTTAGCTTTTTTCATACCTATCATCATATGTTGGTGATTATCTTAGACTCCGTAGAAAAGTTGCTGCCGTTATTGTATTATTGTATTCAACTTCTTTTCAGTTGCAATTCTTAAAAAACATTAGTAGACTTCATTGCAAGTACGATAGCAACTAATTTTCCATCCCTATTAAACATAAGTAAATATTTCACGGGGCACCATAGGTTGCTAACTATTAATTTGTTTTTTACGTGAAATCTTTTTTTGTCTTCATAACTACGGTGATTGATTTGTTCACCTCCCGTAGGGACGTGGCACCATCAGTGCACCCCATGCAGTGCACTGTAAGCATTATTTAAGGTTCTTTGCAGCGTCCCTTCGGCCCCTAGCTACAAACCCTTTTCACTCCTTTTGCTGTACCTCTGTCCATATTCTCTTTCTTCTATCTTACTTTCCACCCTCTCGTTACAATTGTTTCAAAGTGCAACTGCGAGGTTTTCCTCCCGTTACGTCGTCTTTTAGACCTTTGGACTATCAGTTTCACTCTCAGCGCTGAATGACGTCTTAGGTCCCAGCGCTTGGGCTTGGACCAAAATTCTATATTTCGTTCCTATTTTATTTATCTTCTTAAAAGAAAATACCCAAGAGGAAACGAGTATCAACAAAGGCATACAATCATCAACTCACCTTAAAAAAATAAATAAGATAAATAAAAATTTATAAAAACTAATGAAATAATACTACACAAAACTAACATGCAACACGCTCATGAAATGGGATAACGAAAGTTGAAGAAAATTCCAAAACTACTTGTGCTTACAGAGAAGTCCTTAAATGACATGCAAAAATATCATCGACAAATCATTCACTTGAAAGGTTATCAGAAACGTAAATAGATAAAAATTGGTTGCCGAGATATACTGGAAGCAATTAAATTAAAATTATTCCTTTGAAAGCTAACGAATTGCACCAAAGATGATCATTTAAATTTTTATTCCAATTAACATAATTCACACAATTCAAAGTAAATTTAATTGTGGCATAAAAGTGCTAGAATTCAGTCGCGCAGTTTTTTCTCTATAAAAAAAACTAAGCTTTGCCCGTAGCGGTAGCTTTAATTACATCACACATTCAATATTCACATCACAGCAGCAGGGATGATGTGCTTTGCAAAGGACTGTACAGCCAGCATAAAATGTCGGCTAAATATTAAGATCATCACTCATCCATTACTACCCCTTGGCAAGTGAAGCTGAAATGTTGTCACTCTAAGGCCAGATTGAGTAATTGCCATGAAAGATCTAAGCAGAACAAGGCGTGATCCGACCTCCAGCTTACTCAGGACGGGTGCTAGATTTTCCCCTCTTGCTTTAGTTGTAAACATTATATTCCTAACATAACGGAAATTAAAACGTACTAAAATCTGCGGTCAAATAGAGCCTCCTGTGACGAGGCCAGATTGAGTAATTGCCATGAAAGAACTAAGCAGAACAAGGCGTGATCCGACCTCCAGCTTAATCTGGACTGGTGCTAGATTTTCCCCTCATGCATAAGTTGTAAACATTATATTCCTAACATAACGGAAATTAAAACGTACTAAAATCTGCGGTCAAATAGAGCCTCGTTTCACCAACGGAAATTAAGATAAATACGGTATATTTTATATTAGAAATAATTGTCCTGACATGCACATTATTTATTTTTTACATTTTCATTCTAGTAAATAAATCATAAACATCCTATCCTAAAATTCCTGTATCTTTAACTCAACGCGAAAAACCTTTTTCAGAACTTTTTAGGGTCTTCCACAGACGTCTCCTAACCCCGCCCCCCAACAACAACGACAATAAAGTAGTTTGTAGGCTTACTCCCCGAATAAGCGAAAAGACAAATGTCAGGGGAGACAGGGAGAGAAGTTTTTCTATTATCTAAATTATTTT
>NC_061099.1:45831183-45836183 GCF_015104395.2 Macrobrachium nipponense | reverse complement strand
CTGGACATTTCTGACATATAACACTCAAGAGCAGTCTGTCTGTATAACCTGTTATCAATGCTAAAAAAAAGTGTATCTTAGTTTTACCAGACCACTGAGCTGATTAACAACTGGTTTCTTAGCAACGGGACTGACAGCTTATTGTTGGATCCGAACCACATTATATCGTGAAATGATTTTATTTTTTACGTTGCTAGAAAACAACTGGTTTCTTAGAAACGGGACCTACAGCTTACTGCGGGATCCGAACCACATTACATAGGGAAATGAATTTCTAATCACCAGAAATAAATTCCTCTGATCCCTCACTTGCGAGGACGCGGGAAGCGAACACGGGCTAACAAAATTGATAGTCGAGTACTTATTCATATATCACCACCAACCTTCCTCTCTCTCTCTCTCTCTCTCTCTCTCTCTCTCTCTCTCTCTCTCTCTCTCTCTCTCTCCCTCTTCCCAGGTATACGAGTATAAGTTCTTCCTGCTTTTAATATGATGAATTCAAATACTCTATCTAATGACTCATTCGAGGTAGCAATGGGTTTTCTACTCTCGACCATAGATCAGTCATTTTTCAAATTGAAGTTTTTTTTTTTTTTTTTTTTTTTTTTTTTTTTTTTTTTTTTTTTGAAGACTGGTACTCGTATTATTTAGCATTAGGAAAACAGGAGTCCATTAATATCATGGAGACTCCACACGTGTATGTTATTTTTGCATAAGTGAAACTAAGATAGGTTTCAAAGGTGGTGTGTACCGCTAAGAATTACATTACAATTCTAAAATATGGTCAGTTGGTATAGTGGTTAGTGTCGTCGGTTTGCCATTCATACTCAGATGTCGCGGTTCTCGTTTCAACCAGGTGGATGGAAAATAGCTGCGTGTGTATCGTGATCAGTTACTGGCGCAGTGTGGGGTCTGCGGTGGGAGGTTGAAACCAAAATGTCAGTGGCCCCTTTTGTGTGCTTGTTCCATGTGAATAGGTTTCATCTACTGAAATAATAATAATAATATAAAAAAAGGATTTTGCTGAAGAGTCTGTAGGCTTTTCACCTTGAATTAATCGGGCGATAAGATAAATTATAAAAAAAATGATTGTGTACAATTTAATGAATAAAAACATTTTCTATTAAAAAAAAAAGGTTTAAAAGAAAAGTTTCTCTGCTTTACTTTTAAAACGCGGTATAATAAGGAAAAATTATTTGAAAAACTAGTTTTTTCTACTATTGAAATCCAATCTGCAAATAAGCCATTCACATAAAAAAAGTAGTTGACAATGGAAGAGAAAAGAATTGAAACCCATTATCCTAGAAAATAGAGGAAATACTTGAATATCTTACGTAGTTTAAAACAGAGAGTGGAGAAATCAAATAACGTTCTGATACGATTGCCAAAAGACAGTGAGAGCGCCTTAGTGGCGAGGTCGGTATGGTCTTGGCCTGCCACCTCGGTGGCCGCGAGTTCGTTTCTCAGGCATTCCGTTGAAGGGTGAAAGATGTGTATTTCTGGTGATAGAAGTGCACTCTCGACGTGGTTCGGATGTCACGTAAAGCCGTTGATCCCTTTGCTGAATAACCACTGGTTCTATGTAACGAAAAAACACCGTACAATGCTCTATATCTTGAATGATATGCGCAGTACGTTTACTATTTAGATGGAGAATAATATGGTTGTTTTTGAGGTTATTTACGCTTGCTTTTTAGATCTATAATAGATTCACATCACCCGTGCATCTGATGTCTAGGCCAGTCCCATACGAAACTCTCAGTCTCTCTCGAGAGTTCATATATACAGGGTGTAAGTTCCACCTCTCCTAAGGGATACGTCTTTCAAAAGTATCCCTCAGGAGAGGTGGACCATAGATCCTACCCATGTGAACTCTCGAGAGAGACAGAGTTTCCAGCCCTGTGATTGGCTTATCAACAGCCAATCAAGAGCGTCGTAATGGACCGGCCTAGACATCAAATGGACGGGTGATGGAATCTACTATAGTTGTATGACCTTTTCAAAAGTTTTTTTAATGTTTATTGGTCAGATACACAGAGTTGCATTCCAACTTCGATAATTGCATTTTTTGTCTGTAAAATTGTTTGTCTAATAACAAATCAAAATGAAGCCTTTTTAGCGACACTAATTAAACAAATTACTGTTCATGAATTCATATTCGAAATATTATTATTATAATTTTTTTTTTTTTTTTATTTTTTTTATTATTATTTATTCTTTTTCTCTATCACATTCCTCCAATTCGCTGGTTGGTATTTATAGTGTGGGGGTTCCGGGTTGCTCCTCCCTTCCTTAGGATTCCCATCACTTTTCTTACTATTGGTGCGCGTTTCTAGGATCACCCTCTTCTGCATGAGTCCTGAGCTACTTCAGCCTCTAGTTTTTCTAGATTTTCCTTTCAGGGATCTTGGATCGTGCCCAGTGTTCCTGTGATTATGGCATATCCCATATCCTTCTTATTTCTATTTTCAGGTCTTGATACTTATCCATTTTTTTCCCTCTCTTTCTCTTCAACTCTGGTGTCCAATGGTATCGCGACATCAATGAGCGATACTTTCTTCTTGATTCTGTCAATCAACGTCACGTCCTGGTCTATTTGCACGTATCACCCTATCTGTTCTGGTAGCATAGTCCAGAGGATCTTTGCCTGACCGTTTTCTATAACTCCCTCAGTTTGGTGCTCGTACCACTTATTACTGCAAGGTAAATGATGTTTCTTGTACAGGCTCCATTATCATTATTATTTGCTGGAAGAAGACCTTCATTCATACAGGTTTAATTGGAAATAATGGCTATTTCTGTCGCGATTATTTTATATGGAATTTTCTCTATTACTATTCAGTAATAGGAAAAATAGAGAAAATTCTATACAAAATAAACGCGTCTGAAATAGCCATCATTTTCAATAAAACCTGTATTATTATTATTATTATTATTATTATTATTATTATTATTATTATTATTATTTTTTTTTTTTTGTTTTTTTTTTTTTTTTTTTTTTTTTTGCTCTATCACAGTCCTCCAATTCGACTGGGTGGTATTTATAGTGTGGGGTTCTGGGTTGCATCCTGCCTCTTAGGAGTCCATCACTCTTCTTACTATGTGTGCCGTTTCTAGGATCACACTCTTCTGCATGAGTCCTGGAGCTACTTCAGCCTCTAGTTTTTTCTAGATTCCTTTTCAGGGATCTTGGGATCGTGCCTAGTGCTCCTATGATTATGGGTATGATTCCACTGGCATATCCCATATCCTTCTTATTTCTATTTCAGATCTTGATACTTATCCAATTTTTCCCTCTCTTTCTCTTCAACTCTGGTGTCCCATGGTATTGCGACATCAATGAGTGATACTTTCTTCTTGACCTTGTCAATCAACGTCACGTCTGGTCTGTTTGCACGTATCACCCTATCCGTTCTGATACCAATCCATTGTCCCCAGAGGATCTTTGCCTGATCGTTTCTATCACTCCTTCAGGTTGGTGCTCGTACCACTTATTACTGCAAGGTAGCTTGATGTTTCTTGCACAGGCTCCAGTGGAGGGCTTTTTGCTACTGAATCATGCTCTTTTTGTACTGGTTTCTGTGCAAGTGCCGGGCAGTTCACTTGCTATGTGGTTTATGGTTTCACTTTTCGTATTGCACTTTCCTACATATGGGAGAGATGTTATTTCCGTCTATCGTACTTTGAACATATCTGGTTCTTAGGGTCCTGATCTTGTGCCGCTGTTATCATTCCTTCAGTTTCCTTCTTTAGCTCTCCCCTCTGTAGCCATTGCCAATTGTCATCGCTGGCTAGTTCTTTAGTCTGTCTCATGTATTGTCCGTGCATTGGTTTGTTGTGCCAGTCCTCTGTTCTTTCTGTCTTTCTCCTGTCTCGTATATTTCTGGGTCTTCGTCTGCTTTTATTAGTCCTTCTTCCCATGCACTCTTTAGCCACTCGTCTTCACTGGTTTTCAGATATTGCCCCAGTGCTCTGTTTTCAATGTTGACGCAGTCCTCTATACTTAGTAGTCCTCTCCCTCCTTCCTTTCGTGTTATGTATAGTCTGTCCGTATTTGCTCTTGGGTGTAGTTGCTTTGTGTATTGTCATATGTTCCTGGTTTTCTGATCTATGCTGTGGAGTTTCTGGCCTTTGTCCATTCCACTATTCCTGCGCTGTATCTGATTACTGGCACTGCCCATAGTGTTTTATGGCTTTTATCATATTTCCGGCGTTGAGTTTTGACTTGAGTATCGCCTTGAGTCTCCGCAGATATTCTTTCCTGAGTCGTGTCCTTCATCTCTTGGTGTTTTATATCTCCTCCTTCCATTATTCCCAGGTATTTGTATCCTGTCTCATCTATGTGTTTGATGTTGTCTCCATCGGTAGCTTTATCCCTTCAGTTCTCGTTACTTTGCCTTTTTGTATGTTGACAATAAGGCGCATTTTTCTATTCCAAACTCCATCCTGATGTCCCCCCAGATACAATCCTTACAGTCCTGGATTAGGGTATCTATTTCCTTGATTGCTCTTACCATACAGCTTGATGTCGTCCATGAACATCAGATGGTTGATTCTGTTGCCTCTTTTCTTGAGTTGGTACCGGCATCCATCTTCTGTAGTACTTTTGTCATGGGAATCATGGCTACTACGAAGAGTAGTGGGGACAGTGAGTCGCCTGGAAGATCCCTCTCCTGATATTAACCTCTGCTAGTCTTATTATTATTATTATTATTATTATTATTATTATTATTATTATTATTATTATTATTATTATTCGGAGGGAGACCCTCTCGTAGACAGGTTTTGTTAAAAATGACTGCTGCTTCAGCACTATTAATCTTGTAGAGAGTCTTCTCTATCTTTCTGATGACGGCTTTCTCGTTGTTGCTTAGACTGGCGAGCAACGCACCAAAGGGCATGGTAAATTCGGTTGAGTTATTTGGTTTATTATTGCTTATACAATTCTCTCTCTCTCTCTCTCTCTCTCTCTCTCTCTCTCTCTCTCTCTCTCTCCTCCA
>NC_061099.1:45806183-45826183 GCF_015104395.2 Macrobrachium nipponense | reverse complement strand
TGTTTGTGTCTTTTTCAGAATTTTCATTTCCTGTTGTGATGGCTTTTGTTATCTTTTTCTTTTAATGAATCAAATAGTGATTTATTAATGGTATAGTCTTCAACTTTTTATTGTGTAGCATTATGTATAAAATGTTTATCAATTTCAAAAATTCCAAAGTAGAAAATTTTGTTCACTACTTACCTCAAGTGCATGAATAGATTTAGGAAAAATCAGCTAAATTTGTAAATCAAATTGGAATGATAACTCATGTTGCAGCAGTGAAGGGTGAATATTAATATGGCGTTGCAGCAGAAACCTTTGTTTTATTAATTGTAAAGAGTTTCTGCCTTTGATCTTGATATCAATGTTCACTCGATCTGAACTCGCACAACGCCTCAGGCTCTCTCTCTCTCTCTCTCTCTCTCCTCTCTCTCTCTCACACGCACAGATACACACAAAAACACACACTAAAAGCCTCAAGCAAAGAAGCAAAGCAAACTAAGAGACATTCTTTGTTCCTCTTTGGACCAGTCAGGTGGTACATTTTCCTAAACTCATTACTCGTTCGTAAATGGCTGTCAATCAACCTATGTGCACATCGCGTCTGTTAACAGAATTTCATACCGAGATGACATCTTACTCTTCAATATTGGCGCAGAGAACTGGAACCATCCAACCGCCCACAACCCAACTTTTTTTGTATGATTTGTTAAAATCATCTTGGTCTTTGATTGTCTTCTATTCTTTATTATTCATTTTATTTTATTTTTCCTGTTTTTATTTTAATTAATTCCTTCTTGCATCTTTTAACATGAGTTTTATTTGCTTGCTTAAATTTATTTGCTTAATGTCATCTAGGTTATAGCGTTTTTTATTTAACAATTCTTCATACTCTTAACTGTCATGCAACCAACATTAATTTATCTATTTTAATGCCCTTTTGCTGTTTACAAATATCTGAAATTTGTTCGATTTTTCGCTTGATATAATGATAGAACTACTATTGCTGTTTCAAGTTTATGCTTAACACTCAGGTAAGCGCCTCAGCGGCGTGGTTGGTATGGTATTAGCGTCCAACCTCGGTGGTCGCGGGTTCGATTCTCGGCCATTCCACTGAGGAGTGAGAGATGTGTATTTCCGGTGATAGAAGTTCACTCTCGACGTGGTTCGGAAGTCACGTAAAGCCGTTGGTCCCGTTGCTGAATAACCACTGGTTCCATGCAACGTAAAAACACCATACAAACAAACAAACAAACAAACACTCAGGTAATAAGACTAAACATTAGAAAAAGCAATCGTGAGGCTGTATGTTAAGTGTCTTTTGTAGCCAGGAACGTACTTATAAACCAGCTCTTTTGCAGTTTATTCACCTACTGATACTAGACATTTTAGTATACTGTCTCAAATAAAAAAAATCGTTCGGGTGCTTTCTTTGCTTGCTAACATTAAATAGGCACTTTTATAGTGTCATTGATCACTGGCCCTGGTTCTCTCTTGTTTCACGAGTATTTCTATCTTTAGAGTCTTTTCCTGTCTCTCCTACATAACCCAAATTACACCAGTCGTGAAACCTGTCTTCATTTTTATCTGCCCTTATATTGCAACGTAAATGAACGATTCCTTGAGTTTGTATGCTGTTTAAAACCGAATTAAGATTTATATCATTCATCCGTTTTATTTAGATGCAAATAACGTCAACTTACATTATTCACAATGTAATTTTTCCTGTATTGTTTCTATTACGTGATGCAAACACAAGTTTTCCCCAAAAACTATTATTTTACCATTTTCAAAATTGTTCCTATATGGGGACGGACAGGACCCCATCGCCACCCCGAACATCTCATTAGAGAGAGTACTTGAATTCATCAGATTAAAAGGGGATGAACTGATTTAAAGCTCATAGATCCCTGGGGGTTGGGGCTTGTGATATATGAATTAATTAAACTACGAATCACGGAAGCGCTCTTTTTGTTTTGATGTCGGGACGAAAACAGACTGCGACTGCCCTTGAGTGCCATATGGTCAGAATCGCCCGGTCCATATCTTTAGTTGTTTGCCAGACATGGTTCTTCTCAGTGCCACAAAGAATCAAATGAAATTCTTATTGCTACTCGAAAATATTCCAGCACCTATTTTCGAAATAAAAAAAGAAGTCATCTCTCGCTGTTTAAAGAAATGAAAACATTTCATCTCTTGGTCTTTAAAGGAACACTTGATGTTTTTGATTAAGAAAGAAACAACTAACAGATGCACAGCAGAATCAAATGAACAATACCAATGACCCGAGTAATTTATTTTCTTCCCCAACTCTTAATGAATTTGAATATAGATAATGTCTAATTGCTAACAGGCGGTCACAGCAGTCCAAAGTATCATTGTATCGTGTGGTTTTTAAAGAAAAAATATGAGAATTTGAATACTGCTAATGTCTAATTGCTAACAGGCGGTCACAGCAGTCAAAGTATCATTGTATTGTGTGATTTTTTTATGAAAAAATATGAAATGTGATGATGTGATAGCATATATTACGAGGAAATCTAAATATGATAGGAAATGAGGGAATGAAAATAGAAAAGTTAAGTACAAGGAAATGAAACGAGGAATATAAAATAAATAATAAATAAGCTACGGGAATAAATACATGATCCCAAACTACTGAAGGCATCTATTCAAATAAGCGACTCGGCTAAAACAAATGCAACTTTCGGAATGAATGAATGAACATAAAGAAAATTCAAAATATTTCGACAGCCCAGCGAATGGATTTCGAAACTCGGTTCCACGATGAACTTTGAAATATATGCCGCAATTTATAATAGTTGTGGATTTTCAGTTGTATTAACTTAGAATCTGTAGATTAAAAGGATATTACCGACAGAACTGGGTATTCAATACCTATTCTGAGATAGAGAGAAAGAAAACAAGGCGCGATCAGATCTCCAGCTTAATCGGACCCTTGCAAGATTTTCCATTCATGCTTAAGTTGTAAACATTACATTCCTAAATATAAATGTAAACTAGAACGTGCTAAAATCTATGGTCAAATGAAGTTTTATTTCACCAACGAAAATCAAAATAAATTCGTTATATTTTATTAGGAATATTTTTTCTGTACCATTTAACAAGCACATTTTACATTTTTTTACGTTTTCACTCTAATAAATAAATCATAAGTAACAGGATGGTTAGGCTATTCTTCAGCAGTACAAATCAGAAGGCGTAGAATAAAGTGACTTATATATAAATAAATATATATATATATATATATATATATATATATATATATATATATATATATATATATGAATAATTATCACATCGAACCGTGATTCATTTATATATCATTCGAGCTACAAATGTCCTTTAATATATATATATATATAATATATATATAGTATATATATATATATATATATATATATATATTATTAAAGGACATTGTAGCTCGAATGATATATAAATGAATCACGGTTCGATGTGATAATTATTCATATATATATATTATATATATATATATATATATATATATATATATATATATATATATATATATATTTATTTATATATAAGTCACTTTATTCTACGCCTTCTGATTTGTACTGCTGAAGAATAGCCTAACCATCCTGTTACTTATGATTTATTTATTAGAGTGAAAACGTAAAAAAATGTAAAATGTGCTTGTTAAATGGTACAGAAAAAATATTCCTAATAAAATATAACGAATTTATTTTGATTTTCGTTGGTGAAATAAAACTTCATTTGACCATAGATTTTAGCACGTTCTAGTTTACATTTATATTTAGGAATGTAATGTTTACAACTTGAGCATGAATGGAAAATCTTGCAAGGGTCCGATTAAGCTGGAGATCTGATCGCGCCTTGTTTTCTTTCTCTCTATCTCAGAATAGGTATTGAATACCCAGTTCTGTCGGTAATATCCTTTTAATCTACAGCTTCTAAGTTAATACAACTGAAAATCCACAACTATTATAAATTGCGGCATATATTTCAAAGTTCATCGTGGAACCGAGTTTCGAAATCCATTCGCTGGGCTGTCGAAATATTTTGAATTTTCTTTATGTTCATTCATATAAATTAATATAAGGAAGGCCTATTGAAATATAGTTTAATTATGCGTGCATATATATATATATATATATATATATATATATATATATATATATATATAATATATATATATATGATATATAGGCACGCATAATTAAACTATATTTCAATAGGCCTTCCTTATATTAATTTATATTAATCACATTGTTACGTAAATCTGAAAAAGACACAATTATACATTCAATATTACGATGCAATGAACCCTTGTTAGGCTAACCTCCACCCCCCCCCCCCCAAAGCGCAATTGTTCCATTGAACGAAAGTCAACAAACGGAAGGTCTGACCAATTCAGCGTGATGTTCTCTCCTTAATTGGCTCTTTCGTGAGTTCGAGATTAATGAGAGCGTTGAATCTAGTAGTTGGGAATGACCTTGCTCTACACCGTTACTGTTACGTATTGTTTGCTATTTGATCTCTGTCGCTACTGTGAACAAACAGACAACAAATCGTTATAGTGCTACTGGAAGGTAATCTAATCTTGACCTAGTTGGCAATGGATGGTTTGGTGGAGCCATGAAATATTTTTGTGAACACGTCAAGATTAAAGAGGAGTTAGTAGAACCTTACACCAAACTAACATAAAAACAGTGACCTATGAAATATTTTGGCTAATAATGAACTGGAATAAAAATGACGGTCACTAAACAAAATATTATGTTATGCTGACGACACTCGTTACTCATTATTAGCAGATGAAGACCTATGTAATTAACAATAAACTCCAAGGTACTTTAGGGTATTCCTGTTGTCCACACATTATTCATTTCTAAAAAAAAAAATACCGAGGCTAGATGGCTGCAAATTGGTATTTTGATCATCCACTCTTCAATCATCAAACATAACAAATTGCAACCCTCTAACTTTAGTAGTTTTTACTTTATTTAGGGTGAAAGTTAGCCATGGATTTTGCATAGGGTAGAACTTTCCGGAGGCATGGGACGTACCCTCACTCGACCGCATCTGGTGAGCAACTGAAGACTCGATTGCGGTGAAGTTTCTTTACTTGTTGTTGAATGCATTCCATCTCGGTCAATATACGAAGCATGTAGAGTCTTCGATATCAATTGAATTGTTCGATTCCCTGCTTGTTGGAAGCGATTTTGATTTAAGGAAATTGATTTGACCCCTGTCAGTTGCATGATCGGTATGATCTTGGCCAGCCACCTCAGTGGCGGCGAGTTAGATTTTTGGGCATTCCACTAAAGGTTAGAGATGTGTATTTCTGGTGATAGAAGTTCACTCTCGAAGTGATTCGGAAGTCATGTTAAGCCGTTGGTCCCGTTGCTGAATAAACACTGGTTCCATGCAACGTAAAAAGACCATGCAAACAAACAAACAAACAAAAAACAAACGAAATTGATTTGTTCGAAATTTATATTTTTCAAAATTACCTTAATAAATCATCCTTCCTTCCTTTACCAGTCAAAATAGAGGTAAATTTCTAACATAAAACTATAATCTCCACGACTTTGCAGAACACGCTTGATGAACTCTGAATTCCTTGCGAGGAGAATTTTACAGATGGAAAGAAATGATGATAAAGAAGATGGAAAACTTTGGAGAAAGAAAACGGAATTAACTTTCACCCTCTCGGTTAATTTGGGGAAAAGGACTTCCTTCGTGGTATCCCCAGGGGAAACATTATGGCTGAAATAAAAGGGGGGAAAAAGGGAAGAAGACTGAAGGAAATGCAAGGAATAAAATAAGGTAAAAAAGTAATAGAAGGGATGTGAAGGGGAGAAATGTTAATTCTGAAACAGGGCTGCACGAAAAGTTCATCCATGAGTCCGTTAGATAAAAGATAAAACAGAGGCGCCTTTTTCAGAAGTTGTCAAGTGAGGTATATTAAAGGGAATATATATATATATATATATATAGATATATATATATATATATATATATATATAAATAGGATGGAGAAAAGCCAGCGTAGCCAATCATACATTTTTTTTTCCAAATTTTCGAGACTTTGGGTCTCATCATCAGGGCTGTACAAAATACACAAAAATATACAAATTAAAAAAAGACTCAGTATTAATATTAATAAAAAGGGAACATAAAATTTCTCAATTGAGCATGAACAAGACAACCAACTTGCTTTTTTAGATGTTTTAATTACTAGGGCAGAACATGGTTTTAATACGAGCGTCTTTAGAAAAACGACGTTCACAGTTCAAGGTACTAACTTCTATAGCAGCTGTTCCCTAACATTTAAATTAAATAGTACTTCCACGCTATTACACCGTGCTTATACGTTATCTTTCAGCTGGCATAACTTCCATAGCGAAATCCAATTTCACTTCAGTTCTTTAAAAACAATTCGTATCCTCCAGCCTTATTCTTTAAATATGTTAATAACATTTTAAATGATAAATTTCAGCCACATCAACTTGTACCGAACGTGCCTAAATTATTAATATATGCCTTTATACCTTTCATTCAGTCCAACGCATTTAAGGTGCAAATACAAAAAGTCATTCAGGAAACTTTTCCGGCTGTGAATCTTAAGTTGATAGCTAAAAATCCTAAAACTCTGGGTTCTTTGTTCTCCCACAAAGATAAACTTCCGGCTTTGATGCGATCTTTGGTGGTATATTGCTTTACTTGCCCGAAATGTAAGATCGGGAAATACGTGGGAGCCACCAAAAGATTGCTCAAAGTCAGAATCGATTCTCATCTCGGAGTCAGTCACCGTACGAGATGTACTTTGAAAACGAAAGAATTCTCTAACATACAAGAACATTGTAATAAATGTAAAACATCATGTTCATATAAGGATTTTCGGATTGTCACCCAAGCGCACAATGACTATTTTCTCTCTGTTTTGGAGTCGTTAACAATCAAACAGCTTGTGCCCCCATTAAATGGTCAGACTTCTTCCACAGTTCTATTTATAGCATAGTTGACGTCCTCCTTTCCAAACGGTACCAAACCAGAGAACGTCACTCAGTTTTTTAACTCCATAGAGATAGGTACTAACTTAAGCATTCTTCACTTTTTAATTTTTAACATTTTTTTTAGTTCATTTTTAAAATTATTATATTTAACTTTTATGTTCCATTTTTTATTAATATTAATACTGAGTCTTTTTTTTAATTTGTATATTTTGTATATTTTACAGCCCTGATGATGAGACCCGAAGTCTCAAAAATTTGGAAAATAAATGTATGATGCTACGCTGGCTTTTCTCCATCCTATTTATATTAAATCTACGGCGTTCCAGATGCCCCAACCTTCCTGTATATATATATATATATATATATATATATATTATATATATATATATATATATATATATATATGTGTGTGTGACATATATATGTACACACACACAAACACACACACACACACATATATATATATATATATATATATATATATATATATATATACATATATATATATATATATATATATATATATATATATATATATATATATATATGTCATATCACATTACGTGATTCATATACATATATCAAGCTACAATGTCCTTTAGATATTAAAGAAAGGACATTGTAGCTCGATATATGTATATGAATCACGGTAATGTGATATGACTTATGTAAAATGCTACGTGTTGTTTCAAAGCGCTACTTAACTACCGGAGTCGAGGCGGGTTGATGTTGTCTCCAAACCAACGAATACTTCAGCGCGAGAAAGTATTTGAGGTGAGAGACGACATATACCTTTTAAGCCTCTCGCGGTTTGGTGGGGGGTACCGCTTCCACTGACGGTCCTGGATTTATAATGTACCTGCGTTCGCGCCCAAGTACAGGTAAATCTATTATCGAGAAAAATTCCCTTCGGTTAAGCATATATGAAAATATATTAATTCCGAGGTAGAGCGAATTAGATATTAAAGGACATTGTAGCTCGATATATATATATATATATATATATATATATATATATATGATATATATATACAATATATATATATATATATATGTATGTATATATGTATTATGTATATATGTATTATATATATATATATATATATATATTATATATATATATATATATATATATATAGACAGATGGATGATAGATATGATATATGTATATTCATTCCCATATATATATTATATATATATATATATATATATATATATATATATATATAAGATTTTTTCCCGGGATTTTTTTTCCCAAAAATATATGTATTTCCCTTAAGTGGTCTTTGTTTCAAGGGATGCTAATCACTTTGTTTCTGGGATGTAGTTGCTAGCGGTATTCTCTCTCTCTCTCTCTCTCTCTCTCTCTCTCTCTCTCTCTCTCTCTCTTTTGATTATGACTACAAGGCTCTAATCCAATTACCAAGGCATGCCCACTTGCTTTCATTTGAAGATAGAGACTTCTGCTTGCATGCTATGATGCATGACTTTAACTTCAAAATCATTCCTCAGCTATTTCATACCTGTGTGATTTCTCTCCTTCTTTTTATCTCTCTCTCTCTCTCTCTCTCTCTCTCTCTCTCTCTGTTTGCTTGTAGACGACTTACATGTTAATTGTTCAAACGAATTTTATATGTATTTTATCAATTTTTTTATCTTGTGACAGTTGAGATTGACATATATCTCAGCTAAGGGCGGCGCCTTTGAAGTTCAGTAAATCTCCAATCCACAGCATCAAAAGGAAAAAAAATGTATCCTAAGCTGATATTTTTCTCAGAAATCGCTGTCGTTTCATATTCTGTTCAGGAAGTAAAAAATGTGTGAAGCAGAAAATTAAAAAAAGAAGAAAAAGATCAGCTAATTTCAAGGAAAAAATGAAGATAGGAAGTGCAGTAATGCAACAAAAGGGCTATGATCTCCGACCTTTCGTCTGATTTGATGTTGAAGAAGTAAAGTATATATATATATATATATATATATAATATATATATATATATATATATATATATATATATGTGTGTGTGTGTGTGTGTGTGTCTGTGTCTGTGTGTCTGTGTGTGTATAATCTGGTTCTGAACCACGAAAAAATTTGAGGGTGATGATTATACAAATAAAGTTTTTCTTCGTGGATGGCTGTAACTTTGTGAAATGTTTATTCTTTAAAGATGACTTGGTTTAAATTCCTTTTTAACCAGTCGCTGAGGAGTATTGTGTTTGTGAAGCGTTGTTTCGAGTTTAAAGTATGTTTGTGAAGCGCTGTTTCAAGTTTGAAGTATGTTTGTGAAGCATTGTTTTTAATTTTACATTTTGTTTGTGAAACACTGTTTTGAATTTATGGTATGTTTGTGCTGCGCTGTTTTAAGTCTAAAGTTTGTTTATGAAGCACTCTTTTAAAATTGAAGTGTTTGTGATGCGCTGTTTTTAGGTTTAAAGTATATTTGTGATTCGTTGTTTTAAATTTAGAGTATGTTTGTGATTCGCAGTTTTAAATTTATTGTATGTTTGTGATGCTCTGTTTTAAGTTTAAAATATGTTTGTGAAACAGTGTTTTAAATTTAAGGTATGTTTGTGATGCACTGTTTTAGGTTTAAAGTATGTTTGTGAATCGTTATTTTAAATTTAGAATATGTTTGTGAAACGTTGTTTTAAATTTAAGGTATGTTTGTGATGCGCTGTTTTAATTTTAAATGTATGTTTGTGAAGCGTTGTTTTAAGTTTGAAATATGTTTGTTAGGCGTTGTTTTAAATTCCCAAATTCCTAAAGAATTTGCTCTGTCTTCATTTCGAGAGAGAGTCATGATTATCCTAAATTCTTTCTCAGTTCAACAATCCTCTTATAACCTAGTGATCAAAATACCAGCTTGTATTCCATTAGGGTTTCTCGGTTATTTATGAAGTCTTCCCTGACCTCAGTAAGCATAATAATTTATTCGCTGTACAGACTTTTTTTGATTGGTAATGAGATTCCAGTGTTTTGGTAATGTGTGCTGGAAAGTAATTTTTCCAGGACGCCATACACACACACTTATTAGCTTATAGTTTGCCAATGAAAAACACCTTCCTTGGGTTATAACTATGCACCCTTTTCGTTTACAACCTCGTCGGATTCTCGGGTATAGAGAGTTCAGACGGTATATCTCTTTATAACCCATTGTTCATGTTTTTCATAAAGGTTTTGTACGTATACGTCGTTCATTGACATTTTCAAATACAATTATCACAAACATCTGCATGTAAAACTTGGAAGTCTTAATGCAAAGTATCCAATACTCAAAATGTCATTCGTGACCCACATTTAATATTTTTGCCTCAGCCTCAGTTATATATTTCTTTTTCTTATTCAACCAATTTACTTTAGGAGCGACGATTTCATTTTTTTTTTTTCTGACATTTACAAATGACATTTAGCTGGACTTAAAGGTATTCTGTTCGGCTAACTGTAAATTTCTTTGTGGTTGTTGAATGTCAAATCTTTTCATACTTTTATTTGGCTGAAAAATGTTAGGAATGAACTTTGTTGTCATTTTGCGTTGTTTAAAAAAAATCCAGATTAATTGAATATTGTTGCAAAAGGTTTTTAATGGTCCCTGACAAACAGTGCGTGTTTGTAAAAATAACCCTTTTATTCAAATCTCACCATCGTGGTGATAAATTGTATTATTTGTAAAAGTTAAAAATAGACTGTATTCGTCATCAGTGTTTACGTCATCACTTTAGAAGGAACATCGTTCAGGTGTCGGAAAGTTTTTGTTTTTAACCTTTACAAATAATACAGTTTGATATGTGGATCTTTGATATCATACAGTTCAATCCAGAGATTGTGAATTACTTAGCAAGGAGTTGGTATAAACGTGTAACATTCACTGGGCATTGGAATAGAAGAGCATTTATTGATTGGCATTTGAGTTGGTGATTATTGAATCCATAGGAGTGAAATAACAATTAAATATCCAGTAAAATCGAGAGCAACTTTTAATGATTGCAGTGAATTTAGTAGACGATTTTTGGATTGACAAATAGTTGGTGGAACTTTCATCTATAATCTTCATTATAAGAATTTTCGGAGAACACTCGGAATAGGAAGACAAAAATAATTCAGCTATTTCTCCGATTTCATAGTTCCAAAATCTTGACATTTTCCACGTTCACAAAGAGGCTACCAGATGATATTTAGAAATCTTGAAATCATAATCAATAATTAACGGCAATACATGGTATTCTTGCAGTTATCCATGGTCAGAAAAAGATCCGGACTCACTCTGCATGTTGTATCAATTCTATCCAAGCTATGTAGTAACCTTTTGCACTATCGATTTCGATGTATTACTGTATGCCAAAACCAAAAGGTTAATAGGTTTATAACTACAATAATTATATAGGTTTTTCATCCCACGGAAGGATCCATTTGATTACATGTATTTTGTCTAGGTTATTTATCAGATAAATGGATCCTTGAATAAATGTCTACGATATTTATCAGATGAACGGATCGTTTAATAGTTGTCTAGGATATTTATCAGTTGAATGGATCCTTTAATAATTGTCTGGGATATTTATCAGATGAATAGATTCTTTAATAGTTGTCTAGGATATTTATCCAATGAACGGATCCTTGAATAATTTTCTATGATATTTATCAGATGAACGGATCCTTTAATAGTCGTCTAGGATATTTATCATATGAATGGATCCTTTAATAATTGTCTGGGACATTTATCAGATAAATGGACCCTTTAATGATTGTGTAGGATATTTATCAGATGAACGGATCGTTTAATAGTTGTCTAGGATATTTATCAGATGAATGGATTCTTAAATAATTGTCTAGGATATTTATTAAATGAATGGGTCCTTGAATAAATAATTGTCTAGGATATTTATTAGATGAATGGGTCCTTGAATAATAGTCAGATGAATGGATCCTTCAATAATTATCTAGGATATTCATCAGATGAATGGATCCTTTAATAATTCTCTAGAATATTCATCAGATGAATAGATCCTTTAATAATTGTCAAGGATATTCATCAGATGAATGGATCCTTTAATAATCGTCTAGGGTATTTATCAGATGAATGGATCCATTAATAATTGTCTAGGATATTCATCAGATGAATGGATCCTCTAATAATTGTCTAGGATATTCATCAGATGAATAGATCCTTTAATAATTGTCTAGGATATTCATCAGATGAATGGATCCTTTAATAATTGTCTAGGATATTCATCAGATGAATGGATCCTTTAATAATTGTCTAGGATATTCATCAGATGAATAGATCCTTTAATAATTGTCTGCAATATTTATCAGATGAATGGGTCTTTTAATAATTGTCTGGGATATTTATCAGATGAATGGAGCCTTTAATAGTTGTCTATGATATTTATCAGATGAATGGATCCTTTAATAATTGTCTGCAATATTTATCAGATAAATGGACCCTTTAATGATTGTGTAGGATATGTATCACATGAACGGATCCTTGAATAGTTGTCTAGGATATTTATCAGATGAATGAATCCTTTAATAGTTGTCTAGGGTATTTATCAGTTGAATGGATCCTTTAATAGTTGTCTAGGGTATTTATCAGATGAATGGATCCTTTAATAGTTGTCTAGGGTGTTTATCAGATGAATGGATCCTTTAATAATTGTCTAGGATATTTATCAGATGAATGGATCTTTTAATAATTGTCTAGTATATTCATCAGATGAATGGGTCTTTTAATGATTGTCTGGGATATTTGTCAGATGAATGGATTCTTTAATAATTGTCTAGGATATTTATCTGATGAATGGATCCTTTGATAAATATCTAGGATATTTATCAGATGAATGGATCCTTTAATCATTGTTTAGGATATTTATCAGATGAATGGATCCTTTTAATAATTGTTTAGGATACTTAGTCAGATGAATGGATTCTTTAATAATTGTCTAGGATATTTATCAGAGGAATGGTTCCTTGAATAATTGCCTTGGATATTTATCAGATGAAATTTGCATGCTGGCATCGTTATCCCAGATAGCACTACCCATAAAAGAATCAATGCAACCTGCCCTTCCCTTGTAACTGAGCACAATATCTTATCCTACGGACATAAAGAGACACGAAAAGACACAAGGAAGTTCTGAATTAATACATAAGGTGGGGTGGGGGTAGGGGGTGGGGGGCTGGGCCAACACTAATATGCTCTCTCACACCAGACCACAAAATATTTATGCTGATTGCATTCGGCCGGACTTATGTGATCATTCGTCCCATAAGCGTAAGAGACAGGCAGTGATTTCCGCTCTTTTATATTCCCCGGTATCGTCTCTCTTTATGGGACCCTCTCCTATCACACTTTTTACTGCTGACTCTTTTATTTCCGCTTCGCAGTCTGTCGTAGCTTTGGCGGCTCCACTGTCGCCGCACACAAAGTTGTACCTGATATGTCTTTGCTCGTCGTTATTGATAACTATTTAACACTTTTTGCATAGTGACCGTACGGCTATTCCATGCATACATTGGAGGAAACTCTGCATTCCCGTTTTCATGAACATGAATATCGTTTTTATCAGTTCTTCTCTCGGAAATGTCTTGCGACATGCCATTTAATTTTTCAAGGTTTTCCCCCCCAAAAGCTTTGAATAACCAAAAAAATCCTTTATTTACTTCAGTAAACACTACCCGAAAAGCAGGCTGCATAAAAGTTGTTTCAAGAATATGTCTGGATCCTCATAGCATAATGAGACTGAGCGAGTAAGATTCAAACCAATTCCCAAATGACAAATAACCGACAACGCTATGAATCCCAATCGTTCCAAGTTCTAAAAGAAAATAACAATGGAACGAAATCATCGAGAGGTTATGCCCTCATAAATGAGAGTGGTGCCATTCCTAAATTCAATTCTAATCAGCCATTCGGCCCGGTAATCTAATATCCCTAGGATGTTTCCCGCATTCCGGATCGTACCAGATGGCTGGAATGGTGCCGGTCCCGATTATATCTTCCTTAGATTAGAGCCCGTGTTCTCCCGGTGAATCAGTCTCGATGATAGTCGAAGAAAGACACTTAACGCAATGTATTTCATTTCGGAATTTCTTCGGACGACGTAGCGAATTGGATATGCATCGTCGAGATCTTTTCTATTCTCGTGGCCCACTCACGACTTTTGTTTTTTTAATTTCCTGAATTCGTTTATCTCCGTGAAAGAACTCAATTCCCTTCGTCGTGTCGTTTCGTAATGGTGAGAGAGGCGTTTGTCTCATTCCGATATGATTGCTTCATTATGCTGCGTCTTTGCAGTGATAGAGTGGCATATTATCGCTGTATTTTATTACAGAATTTTAATTTTCAACGACCTTCTGCTGTCTGCCGAGGACCGTTGGGTATCAAAAGATGCTTTCAGTATTTTCAAGGAATAGTACCAGTGTCTCCTCATATGGTGAGTAGCCTAACGGAAGAATTTTGCTTTTATAAGGCTGATATAGTTCATATATTTTTTTGGATAAGAATACAATTTTACAATATTGAAAGGACTCACACTATACGACATTATTCACAGGGTTTCGTTACGACGTTGCATAACTTACCACTACATGTATGTAGCTTCAAAAGTATTTTTCGAAGAAGGATCTGAATTAAGAATATTCGACTTATTTTTACGCTCCATAGCCCCAAACGAATTTTTGCTATTACATGGAATACAAAAACATCGCAGCAGTCTCTTAGAAAGCTTTAGTGAGTCAAAGACCTCCATTACAGAGAAAGAAAGAATGAAGAGGCTAGTACATGGTTTCTTTACATATATGTCAGTCGACTAAAATGAAGCCTTGTGAGAACACTAAGACTTATTTGGATCATCAAGAATGACATATCGACGAAAATATGCTCAAAGATTCCCAAAGTTATTCATATTACTATGTCGTTATTACAAAAAATCTTACAAGGCAAAAAATTCATGTACGTTTAGATATAAGATAATTCGAATACCTTTAAAAAAATCTGATACCTTTAGAAAAATATAATCATATTGACAGAAAGAAAAGTAAGTTCTCATACATTCAGAAAAAGATTCTTATACCTTCAGAAAAAAAAAATTCTGCTATCAAAAAACATGCATTCAGACAAAAACCGCATTCTCAGTAAAAAAGAACATTATCATACCTTCAGAAAAAAAATTCTCGTACGTTTAGAAAAAGAAAATTCTAATGCCTTAAAAAGAAAAAATCTTGAACCTTTAGAGAAAAATAATTCAAGCACTCAGAAAAAAAATTAAATTCAAACAAACCTTCAGAAAAAAATGCATACTCTCAGAAAAAAAGAAAATTCTAATACCATAAAAAATCTTATACATTTAGATCGAGAAAAAAAAAAAATTCATACCTCCAGAACAAAAATCTAATACTTTCAGAAAAAAAAATTCTTACCTCCCCCAAATAAAATTCTTATACCTTGAGAAAAGAAAATGCATACGTTCAGAAAAAAGAAATTTCTAATACCTTGAAATAGTCGTATACCTTTAGAGAAAAAAAAGATTTCATACTCCAGGGAAAAAAATCTTATAATTTCAGAAAAAAGTTCAAAACCCCCCAAAATTAAAATTCGTATACCTTCAGAAGAAAATGCATACTGCCAAAAAAAATCTAATACTTAAAAAAATCGTATACCTTTAGAGAAAGAAAAACATTTCATATCTTCAGAAAAAAATTTTATACCTCCAGAAAAAAAATCATACCTCTACCACCACAAAAAAAAAAAAATCTCAAACCTACAGAAAAAAATGCATTCTATCAGAAAAAAAATATCTTATACTTTCAGAAAAAAAAAATTCATACGTTAAAAATAAAATTCTCATACATTCAGAAAAAAAAAATGCTTACTCTCAGAAAAAAGAAAATTCTAATACCTTAAAGTAAAAACATACCTTTAGGGAGAGAAAAAAAATCATATAACAGGAAAAAAAATCTGATACATTCACAAAAAAAAAATTCACACCCCCAAAAAATAAAATTCTTATACATTCAGAAAAAAATGCATACTCTCAGAAAAAAAGAAAATACTAATGCCATGAAAATATCGTATACCCTTAGAGAGAGAGAAAAATAAAAATTCATACCACCACAAAAAAATCTTATACCTTCAGAAAAAAATTCTTACACCCTCCCCCTCAAAAAAAAATCTCAAACCTTCAGAAAGAAATGGAAGAAACTGCAAAGGCTGGGGAGCGAGTGTTCTCTCACTGGGGGAGAAAAGGACCAACTGTTTCCTGATTCCCAACCAAGACTTCTCCCTTGATTGCCTGGATTCATAGTCCCCTTCAGCTCCCCTTCTGACGAACGAATAGTTCATTTCGAAATCCAGTGGACGAACTAAAATCCGAAAGTGAAATGAAAGGATATGCGGCGCCTCCTGCCAGTGTTCTGTTCGTTGCCAACCGCAATTAAGTTTTCATGCGCGCTGTGAATTAACTGAGGGCTGCTTATCCATTGCTGGGTTTGGAGGAAGCACATTAAATCGTCGATAGCAAAATATCGTATACAAAGGTATTGAAATTTTAGATTTTCTTATTCGGGGTTTATAAAATCAGAAAGAGCCAGAAAAAGCTGATAAATGTAAATGTAAAAACAGATTGATAAACAAAACCGAAGTGTCTTCAGATATACATCACTGAGAGACATAGAATGATTATTTTGGGAAAGAAGTAATATTCACTTTACGTAAAGACTTAATTTTTCATTCATAAAATGGGAGGTGAATAGATAAAGATAGAACTTCGTTCGTTTCAGAATACCATATTAAAACAATTTTACTTTAGAAAACTTAACCAGGAAACCACCAAGTTTTCTTATGACTAAAAATTAATGAAACAAAAGAGTGTGCCGTTGTCATCTTGTCTCATTTCAGAGTTTTTATTATTATTACTTTCGAGATCTCTCTCTCTCTCTCTCTCTCTCTCTCTCTCTCTCTCTCTCTCTCTCTCGTCTCTCTATCTCCTCTCTCTCTCTCTCTCTCTCTCTCCCTGAGAGATTGAAAAACTTAATTATACATGCAATACTCTATTACCCATTTCTCGGATTCTAATTTGGATCTGGTCTGTTTAAACTTATTTAAGCATAATTACGTAGTGATTAATTTCTGACTGTGATTTGAAATGATTCCATTACTTTTAGGATAGGGGAAATTTTCATTTACATAACATTCTTAATCAAATTAATCTCTAAACATTGAAACTCCAGAGCCAACACCTATAGAGAATATAGTATCAAAAGAACTTTCTACTCGATGATGACAAAATAAATCAGTACCTTATCTATGTGGCGAAAATTTTGTTCAGAATATATTTCATATTATTTTCAAATCAAGACGTGAGTTTTACCAATAAAATCATATCAATGAAAAATGAAACATTAGATATAAGAACAAAATGAAACGGTGTCATTTATTAAGGTGTATAAAATGATTGCTAATGCTAATTAGTCGAAACTAAAAGACCACATAAACTCATTATCAAAAATCGAAAAGTTAGATATAAGAATACAAGTATTCTTTTACTGACGTAATGAATACAAAATGGTTGCTCTGGGCAAATCATTTGATCTCAAGATCAAATAAAGTCCTAGCGAAAAATGGAAGAATTTAATAAAAAAAAAAAAAGAAGTAATTTTCTGATGGGATGAATACAAAATGATTGTTAAGATTATATATAATTAAACCAAATAATGCTTTCCTGGAATTTTTAAGTAAATAGACGTTTTAAAGTAGACAGCACGTCTTATTTATAGGGAACTAACACCAGCCGAGCTCGATGGACGTTTGCAATCATCGGACCAAAAAACCCCAGGGTTTTTTTATTTATTTTTTTGGGGGGAAGGGAGGGGTGGTTGGTGGGACGGGGTATGGTAACGGAATTCGCCATAGCGTCTGATGCTGGCGAACAGTTATGCAATACCGCCCTCAAACACACGGCCGCTATCACTCTCCCGTGTGTGTTTCTTACCCGCATCCAATAACCATAAATATCGGCACCGAGGAGACTGAGATGGAATCCAATGCAGTTCTCTCTCTCTCTCTCTCTCTCTCTCTCTCTCTCTCTCTCTCTCTCTCTTCGCAAAACGATCGACTGGGTTCGAAAAGTATGTAATATTTTTCTCCTTAAATTAAGGTTTTGAACGTGCAGTGTAATATATTAAATAAAATTATATATATATATATATATATATATATATATATATATATTATATCGAGAATATAATTATATATATATATTAAAATAATATCTAAATTTAATATAATAGATATTATAATAATAATTAATTATTATATAATAATTAAAATAATAATAAAATAATTTAATAATATATTATTTATTAAATATAATAAATAATAAATATTTATAAACAAATACAAAAATATAAAAAATATCTTTATATTTATAAAAATAAGATAAAAATATTTTATAAAAAAGACATATTTATAATATTTATTTTAATTATTAATTATAATTTATATAATAAAATTATTAATTTAAATTTTAATTTTAAATTTTTTTTAAAAATAAGAAATAAAAAAAATTATAAATTTTTAAATTAAAATTTTAATTAATAAATATATTTAATAAATTATTAAATAATTAATATAATAAAAATATAATTTTTATTATTAAAATAAATTAATATAAATATATTAGATTATAATATATATTATAATATATATATATATATATATATATATTAAATAAATACGATATATACATATATATATATATATATATATATATATAATATATATATATATATATATATAGTATATATTATATCATATACTATATATATATAATATATATATATATATATATATATATATATTATATATATTTATATATATATATATATATATATGTATGTATATGTGTGTGTGCGCATGTGTATTATGTATATATCACTATGATTTCCTACGTATTTAACATATGTAATATACGGCCACGCATTCCTTAATGACACCCAAATTCCACGGATCTTTGAAAAATAAGAGTCAGGCAATAGTCTTGCGCCGGAAACCAATTCTAATGGGAACAATCAACCGCCAGTTTCTCTTTCTGCCAGTTCCATAACTCACCCAAGTCAGCAAAACTCCCTAACAGCCGAAAGAGTTAATGGTTACCGCCGTAATTGGACCCAGCGTCCAGGCGATGTCTGTTTCTCGCTGTGATAAATGGACGAAACCGTCATTTGGAGGTCACTGTGTGGCTGCAGGGTTGTAAAGACCAACTCCCCCCCCCTTTTTTTTTTGTGTGTGTCTGACCTACAATGACCCATTCATGGAGGGCAGCTCCAGACGCCCCAAATCGCCGAGGTTGTCGTGGTGCAATGGAGCATAAAATAACCATCACGGTTACGTATACTAGCCCTTCCTTTTATATCTTAGTACCATATCTTTAATGCGAAATGAGAGAGAGAGAGAGAGAGAGAGAGAGAGAGAGAGAGAGAGAGAGAGAGAGGAGGGGGTGGGGTAGGATGGAGGGTGTTAAACGAATTTCTCAGTGGGTTGCCTTCAAGAAGAATTAGTTTAATAGCAAATCGTAACAAGATTTTCTAAACTTGTCATTTTTTACACAAACACACACTACGCTCGCGCGCACACACACACACACACACAACACACACACACACACACACATATATATAATATATATATATATATATATATATATATATGTATATATATATGTAATATATATGTATATATATTACATATATATATATAGATATATATATATATATGATATATATAATATATATATATATATATATATATATATATATATATATTGAACGCAGGCCGTAGGCCAATTCGGGATATAGTTTCATCCCCATAGGAGGTAGTGCTATTAGTGCACTTCAAGGGGCACACTGTAGGCATTACTTGAAATTTCTTTGCAGCGTCCCTTCGGCCCCCAGCTGCGGCCTCTTTCATTCCTTTTACTGTACCTCCGTTTATAGCC
>NC_061099.1:45786183-45796183 GCF_015104395.2 Macrobrachium nipponense | reverse complement strand
GAGGAATTTGAAATAAATGAAGGATACTGAAAGGGAACAAGTCACATTCCCTGAAATGTAGGTATGTTAGTTTAAACCAGTTCACTTAATCAGTAAATTGACCCTACTTAAATGTATATTTTCCATTTATTCTAATAAATTTCCTCATATGTTAATAAGTTAATTGATCCTACTTCAATGTATATTTTGTATTCATTCTTATAAATTTCCCAACATTTTAATCAGTAAATTGATCCTATTTAAATGTTTATTTTTCACCTATTCTCATAAATTTCCTAACATATTTAATCAGAAAATTAAGCCTATCTCAATGTATATTTTTCATTTATTCTAATAAATTTCCTAACATATTTGATCAGTAAATTGATCCTATTTAAATGTATATCTTTCACTTATTCCAATAAATTGTCTAACATTTTAATTAGTAAACTGGTTCTATATAAATGTATACCGTTCATTTACTCAGTAAATCGATCGTATTTAAATGTATATTGATAATGTATTCTTATAAATTTTCTAACATTTTAATCAGTAACTTGTCAGGTAAATTGAGAAAAAAAATTCGATTCTATTAAAACGATTATTGTTCATTTTTTTTATAGATTTCCTCACATCTTAATCATTAAATCGTCTGGTTCATTATTTTAAAAAGATGTTTGATACTGCTATTGAAGGTGATTGCAAACACTTAATTTGGAGTGGTGTTCAGTTTTTAAATTGTTTAATGAAATGAAATCAGAACATCGCTGCTCTTTATTGGCTGTTGTCTTGGTCGTTTAAATTTCAGTTTGAATTGTGACCATTATAATTAAATGATTAAATAAAAAAATTCTGGTACGTATCTAAACGTGACTATGTGAACACGATTATGGTCTGATATGTTTTTAATAGGTTCATGTTTTATCCCTTCATATTTGTCAGTTATATCCTCCTTGGAACAGGATTTTGTCTAATGGAATAACACAAAGAACAGTTTAAAATCATTGTGTTTTCATATATAACCGTCATAATCATCTGCGACGCGAGAATACACTTACTGAGTGGTTCTTTTCCTGTCAGCTTTTGTAGACAGATTGAATTAAGACGTAACCCTTAAGCCTTATGTGTGGGTAATGGGTTTTCGAATCTTTTCCAGGAACTCGTCGTCTCAGGTGATGCGATTACCTGTTTTTTTCCGGATGTCGGTTGTGAACTTTTATTACATAGGTGGGAATATTACGAAATGAGGATTTGTTTGATTTTTTTTTTATTTCTTGGGGTTAGCCGGATGCCTGTTCATTTTCTCTGTTGGTTCACATTTTACTATTCAACACATATATTGAGTTAATGGCATCCTGGCTGACTAGAGAGGTTACCCTCAAGGTAATATATATTTTATACTAAGTAATATTAGTAGCTTGATAATTGTCATTATAAAAAAAAAGCTCAAGCGTATATAAGTGATTGACATTTTTAATTAACCAAGAACTACAGACTTACTAATCAGCTATCACGGTTTAGAAGAGTTGGATATATATTCCAAATGCCGAAAGTTACTCGAAAGCAAGACCTACAAAGGAGTCGATATCAACTTACTGCTATATACCTCGGGATGGCAGAGTGGTCAAGTCGCCTGTTATTCATTGCAGCTGAACTGAGGGACCAAACTGGTATCCTGGCGAAGGGGCTAACTTAAATTACCGAAGATGAGATTTAGGTATGGACTGATGTTGGCTGATAAATGGGAAAATATTTATACTCACGTTCTCATATACACATGCACACACACACACATACACAGCACACACACCCATATATTTATATATATATATATATATATATATATATATAATATATATATAATATATATATATATATATATATATATATATATATATATATATATACACACAGACACACACACACACATATATATATATAATATATTATATATAATATATAAATAATATATATTATATATATATATACGTACATATATATATACACACACACACACACCACATATATATAGATATATATTATATATATATGTGTGTGTGTGTGTGTGTCTGTGTCTGTGTTTATGTGTGTGTGTGTGTGTGTGTGTGTGTGGGTGGGTGTGTCTCTATGATGGTCAGCTCTACTATGAACAACCAAAAACCTCTCTGCCTTGTCATTCTGAAAAACACACAGACTTTCAGCTCTCCAAAGAAAGCGTTGAAATACCCTACAGCCATGAAACGAAAAACTCGATTTACGCTTAAACCATGGAACAGATTGGAGCGCGTAGACAATGGGATCATTGACAGCTCATTAGAGTTTTCGTATTTGCTATTGTGAGCACCATCGTCCGAATAGCTTGGTCGAGTGTGTTGGAGAAACCCATTTTTAGTTTTATTTTCTCTTTTCAATTGAGGGATTTTGTGCTCTCAAAGTAGCTGGTAGTTCCGGGTAACTATAGTAGATTCACATCAACCGTGCATGTGCTGTCTAGGCCAGTCTCTTACGACGCTCCTGATTGGCTGTTGATAAGCCAATCACAGGGCTGGAAACTTTCAGTCTCTCTCGAGAGAGTTCACATAGGGTGGATGTAAAGTTCCACCTCTCCTGAGGGATACTTTTGAAAGACGTATCCTTCAGGAGAGGTGGAGCATAGCTCCTACCCATGTGAACTCTCGAGAGAGACTGAGAGTTTCCAGCCCCGTGATTGGCTTATCAACAGCCAATCAGGAGCGTCGTAATGGACTGACCTAGACATGAAATGCACGGTTGATGTGAATCTTCTATAGCTGTAAGTATTACTACGGCCTTTGAAATGCTCTAATTCATTGACGTAAAGACTTAATAAAACTTGTTCCATATGACTAGGGTTCATCCTCTGTATATAATAATAATAATAATAATAATAATAATAATAATAATATATATATATATATATATATATACATATATATATATATATATATATATATATATATATATATATATATATATGTATATATATATATATATATATATATATATAAATATATATATATATATATATATATATATATATATATATATATATACACACATATATATATATATATATATAGATATATGTATATATATATATATATATATATATATATATATATATATATATATATATATATATATATATATATATTATATGCATGCCTAAGTAATAACATAATTCAACTAAATTTAATCTGAACAGGAGCAACATGCCTTGAATAGGCGCCTAGTTTAACAACTGCCAGGCTTCTTTTAATATAAAGCTGGTCTCTAAAGTATTCAAGAAAGCAGCTGATTCTTTTCAATAACTATCATAACCAACCTTTGTTCTTTTCGTTTTAAGCACTTTAATGAATCAACAATAAGTGAAGATATTGGTGGCAATTATACCTCTGGCAAATATTAGTTTACTTTAATGAACTTCTTCTTTTTGAAACGTTTCATTTGACTTAATTCGTTCGTGCATGTCATGGTTACGTCAAGCCGCGTAATTTCCCGTTATCATATAATGAATGACTTCTTTGTTCCTGATCTTCTTTGTCGCCATTAAATAATGTTGTTTCATATCAAATGGCATTGTTTACCTTTCCTTCAATAAAAGGTTCCCTCTCCGTTCTAATTAGGTTTTTGGTTTCCGTCGTTCCTAATGTAATCTTTTTCCTGTTTAGCTTCGTCTAATAAAACTAATCACTCGGACTGATTACTTTTCATCATATTTAACGGGAAAAGTTTGCAGCTCATAGTCTCTTCAGTTTTAATTAAATTCCTACTCGTCGATAATAATCAAATATCAACTTTATCTTTTTTTTTCTTTTTTTGCCCATTTGGGAGTTGATTAGCTGGAGTTTTATTAGCGTTTAATTTGCGTTTCTTTGGATTCTTATTGATCTTGTATTGTATGCTTTGACTTATTGAAGAGATTTTATGTATAAAACTAAGTGGATGCAGCTTTTTTTTCTCCAATATATCTGGAAATAAATAGTATACAGTTTTAAAAATCATGACATGTACGGAAGTATTGAGGGAAATTAACCATATCAAAAACAGGAGTTTTCGCTTACTCGGGGAGTGAACCTACGAACTTTGTTGTTGTTATTGTTGTTGTTGTAGTGCTTCTTGTAGCTGTTGTTGTTTTTGGGGAGGTGAAGGAAAACCTGAAAAGCACTGAAAAAATAGTTTTGCGTAGAGTTAAAGATACATCAATTTTAGGGTGGGATATTTATTATTAATTTATTATAACGAAAATGTAAGGAATAAATAACATCCATGTTAAACAGTGCAGTAAATTATTTCTAATAAAATATAGCGTATTTATTTTAAATTTCGTCCGTGAAACAATGTACTATTTGACCGTAGATTCTGCCACATGCCACGAGTAAGCTGGAGGTTGAATCATGCCTTGTTAAACAGGTAAACATAGAAACATAATCTTCGACGAATATTTATTGTGCGTGTTAATGTTAATATGTTTTAAACAGATTAAAACCATTTTTTTAATAATATGAAGGGTAGCCCTTGTATTTAGCTGTTCATATGGTATGACGTGATTAGTTTCCAAACAAATTTTTCTCTGAGTACATCCAAACAGTCCAGCATCCATACTACATCCCCCATTTTTATTGACGCAGTTCTCATTAGGAGGAAATCCTCGTTTCGCCCCTCGCTGCGTAAATATCGTGGTAATGAGGAAGCAGGGTAAGAAATGACCCTTTATACCGGCAAATGAGCTTCCATTTGTTTTGATTACGGAAAAAGATAAACTGGGAATACTCGGATATAATGGACCGACGCAGACTGGGAGATTAAAATTGCGTTCGCATAAAGGAGACCGTATTTGTGATGAGCGGAGTCAAATGATAACACATGTTGAAGATAATTCATTGGAAAAAAAAAAAAAACGTAAAAATGCGCTGTCCAGTTTTCTGCTCGGCGTATAATCAAGGCCATCGTGGACTCGGCATAATGCTGTATGAGCCCGGCACACGAAACTCCCAGCCAGCCGTGGTGTCCTGTGTTGTTGCAATGCTAGAAGCACGATCATGACTGACATTAACTTTCAATAAAATAAAAACTATAGAGGAGGGTAGAAAGCTGCAATTTGGTATGTTTGATGGTTGGAGGGTGGATGATCGACATACCAATTTGCAGCTCTGTAGCCTCAGTAGTTTTGAAGATCTGAGGGTGGAGAGAAATAGTGCGGACGGACAAACAAAGCCATCTCAATAGTTTTCTTAAACAGAAAACTGAAAACACTGGTTCAGAAGTTATTATTTTATGACTTGCAGATATAGTTGCCTCTGTTTTCATTTCTGTAAATTCTTGGAAAAATACTAAAATGATATGGTCCATAATAGTGAGGGAAAACGTCTGATATTGTCATTGGAGTTATATGGGGTAATACGGATAGAGGTACACTCGACAAGAAAACTGAAGATACAGTTTTCATTAGCTTTCGTTCATCTAATTTTGTTTTTACTGAAAGACATAATATCGCTAAATTTAATCTAGAATATGAAAATACACTGCAAATTATATCATATTAGTTAAAACTGCAAAACAAAACCGTTCAGATACTTAAAAACCCGATATATGTCCGAAGTAATTGGAATTTCTCAGATGGATTCGTTCATAGAGATCTGGTAGATAGAAAGTAAATTTCTGATTGTAGTACTATGTATCACGACGACAATATATACTGGTTTTCCTTCATGAACAGGGATATTATTGTATCATTGTAAGTGGTGAATGCAATTATTTTTAGCTTCTACAAACTCATGTTTGTATTCCAAAGTGTTTAATTTTAGCTGACGTCAATGGCAGCCAATGTTGCTAAGGCTAAGGTAGGTTGAGCAAATCTAGTTGCATCCGCAAGAGCGTTTTCTATGATGTGGAGGAGCCCTAGAAGTCACTGGATACTGGCTTACGTAACGGATTTCACACTTTGATTACTTTGACGTTGACATGGGTCGAATGCTAGTTGCTGTTTACAAAGCTACTGTCTTTAAACATAAATCTTTATCAAGGTTAAAGTAGCGTGTCAGCTCAAAGATGTTCTGGCTATATGCTCCCATTACAAAGAAGTTCGTAGTAGCCTACAGCCCTACACGACTGCATTTCTTTGCTGCGAGGCTGATAGATCTCCCAACACATCAGCATTATTTGCACGATATAAAACTTTAATTGCCTGTGCAATACATATTGGGTTATTTGTGGTAATAACTATTTTTACTTAACACAGCTTTTTTTCGGGAATTATTTGTGGATGAAACCCGATTTTCAAAAGTACAGATTATATCAAAAGAGCAAGAATGACCGCAGCCTGTGTCTAAAATTTTCCACGTCTTTTTACAATCTTTGAATGTTATAGCAACTGTCGAATTAAATCCAGATTAAGGTATGAATTTCTTAGAGAATTGACTTGAATATTATGAACCTTCAAATTTTATCTAGCATAGTGCAGCACGTTCTTGGCAGTCATATCATTCCGTTTCCCTGGTATCTGTGCACCGACTCACCGCTCTTTATTCTGCCTTTCCCCGTCACAAGTCCGTCAATAATACTATAATTTCTCTCTCTCTCTCTCTCTCTCTCTCTCTCTCTCTCTCTCTCTCTCTCTCTCTCTCTCTCTCTCCACTTCTAAGACATACTTTAAAAATATAAATTACCACTCAATCTCCCAAATAAAATATAATGAAATTAAGTAGTTATAAATAGGCCTAAGCTTTCACGTAAGCAGATTTTGTTCTCTCTCTCTCTCTCTCTCTCTCTCTCTCTCTCTCTCTCTCTCTCTCTCTCTTTCTTTCTTTTAAAACCCATTTGAAAAAATATTATCACTCAATCTTTCAAAGTAAATATAATGAATTAAGTATCTCTATCGATAGGCGTATGCTTGCGCGCTCTCTCTCTATCGTCATAAAATTTCATTCTTTACTATATTGTTCCTCATGATTTCCACAAGTACTGACCAAATTTTAAAACACTTTTTCTCATTGTTTAAGATCCGTCTTCAATTACGCATGAATGTTACGTCAGTTGAGTGTCAAACATTACTTATAAATAAGGTTTCACTGTGGGTTTTAAAGAAGGAAGATCGATATTCTACCCTGAACTGACGTTACCAAACCAACATTAACGAATAATATAGAGCCTGTTTCTACATTCAAGTATAAATTATTAAAGGACCTCTACAGAATCTTTATGGTGTAAAGTTAATGGAAATCTAGAAAGCAACAAACGCTATTATTTTGAAGCTCCCCCCCCTTTCTAGAGTTGCCAGGTGTGGCATTATTGAACACTATATGTCCGAAGATTTAAAAAAACTATCTTAACATTCCTTGCCGAGTGTACCTGTAAATCAGTCTAGTCCACCTCGAAAGAAACTTGAAAAAGATAAGTAAATAAAAAAAAAATAAATAAAAAAGTAACAACAGTATGTTGGTCAATTCCATATAACAACCTGCTGTTGAACTGACCTCAGATTGCAGTCAGCACCAAAATGAAGGAATTATTTAGTTGTTATCTGTCCTGTAAATTGACGCTTTTATGTAACATAAACTGAAGCTTTTTAGTCTCTGTAATAGTTTCGCTGCTATTCCCTGCATTGCTTCTATTCATTCTCTCCTCAGGATAAAACAAATCTGCATAAAATTAGTAATGTGTTTTTTCTAGCAGAGGAAAGAAATTGATGATGAATATATCTTTGTATTTTCTTTGTCATCTGACTCGTATTTAGAACTGAGGGATAACAAAAATAAACCTTTCCTCTTCCACATTGAAAAAGACTGAGCTGATTCCAGAATATTTTATGCAATTTAAAATAATTTTGTTGGCAATCATTATCCTCGTAATCACCATGGATTAACTTTAGAGAAATACTTAAACCTTACTGCCTAAGCTAAGTTGATGACAATCATGGCAACATTTCAACAGTTACTGTTTTTTCTGCGATTCTGTGAAGTGTGTGAGGCCTTTCACTGTTTTATGAAATTTAGGACGCAACATAAATTTTCAGGAAAACGTCGAGTAATTGAAATAAGGCGCTGTCCTACCTCCAGCTTACTCTGGATGGGTGAAAGGTTTTCCACTCTTGCAAAAGTTGTAAACATTATATTCCTAACTTAACGTGAAGTGGTCTTCGTAATTAATACTCAAACTAAATACTAATTCGAACAACAAGGATCAAATTTAAAGGACGAAAATTAAACACGTTCATATCTTCTCAACTATAAGTGGAAGCAAAAAATAATTGAAGAGAGCTAAAATCTAAAGGGAAATAGATCCTTGTTTTAACAACGACAATTAAAGTAAATACGCTATATTTTATTAGAAATAATTTTTCTGTACTGTTTGATATGTACGTTATTCATTTTTTACATTTTCAGTCTAATAGATAAATCATAAATATCCTGTCCTAAAATTCCTGTACCTTTAACTCAACGCATAACACCTTTTCCAGATCTTCTTAGTCTCTTCCATAGACATTTCCTACCCCCCCTCCCCCCACAAGAACAAAGTAGTTTGTAGGCTTACCCCCTGAGTAAGCGGAAAAATCATTTATAACAGGATATTGTATATTCTTCATAAGGGAGAATATTTTCACGGCTGACAAAAAAATGATTTGTATCAGTACACAAAGAATATTGCATATTCTTCATATGGGAGAATATTCAGAGAGCTGACATTATTTGAGCGTGATTATGGTAGTTTTCCCTTTATTTATAAAGTATTGCATCCGATAAATCATTGCTAACTCAGCTTTTCTTATTGTGACTGCTGCTGGATGGTGTGCGTTCAATAATCGAAAGTTCTTTTATTTTATTTAATCCTACAAGATTACTTTAGTCTTAGGAGTTGTTTGGAAGCACTAAGTAAAAAATAAAAGTGGAAAGAGAGCGAAAACTTTCCCTTCATAATAGAAAGTTTGCGAAATCTTTCGCTGAGTTGAACGTCAAGAAGTCGACCCCTATTTTGAGATTTGGAAAATTGTTTTCGACTTGGATCCGATCGAGTTAATTTTGACCCAAGTTTTAGAAAAGCGCAGGGAAGAATTTTTGAGTATGAAAAGAATTTCTGTCTTAAATCTTGGTTAGATTTTTGTTTACCGGCTCAAAGTATTTTATTGTTGGCTTGACCAATAAAGACATCGAAAGTAATCTAAGTTGGGATGTTAACATTTTATATAAAATCATTGTTTTCGTTTTTGCCAATTCCATTAAGAAAAAATATTGGCAATCGTAATAAGATCAATACCCCTAAGGGTGAGCAGTGCCGTCAGCGCACCTCATGCGGTGCACTGTAGGCATTACTTAATTAAATTTCTTTGCAGCGTGCCTTTGGCTCCTAGCTGCAACCACTCTTATTCATTTTACTGTACCTCCTTTCATATCATATACTCTGACTTCAACATTACGTTCCACCCTCTCCTAACAATTGTTTCATAGTGCAACTGCTTTGAGGTTTTCCTCCTGTGTCACCTTTCAAACCTATCACTGTCCGTTTCCGTTTCAGCACTGAATGCCCTCATAGGTCCCAGTGCTTGGCCTTTGGCCTAAATTCTATATTCAACTGAATTCAATAAGAACAATAATAATACATAGAGACGTCCTCCCATTTTATGTTAATAATAATAACCTTTGGGATAAATTCCATATTCAAGTGAATCCAATAAGAACAATATGATTACATAGAGACGTCCTCTCATTTTATGTTAATAATAATACATGAAATAAAACGATATTTTGTAGAGTAATTCGTGTATAATTGTTTTTCTCTCAGACCGAGGTTTCCTGATTATTTTATTCTCTGTTACGTTATCATAACTGATACCGTTCCCCGTCCGCATTTCTGCATAATTAGTTCTCATAAACTCCTTGGGGGAACCTTCAGTCTTTTTCCCAAGCATCAACTCGCGCCCCAAGTCCCCTTACACTTGGTTTTCTTTCCATTATTTTTTTTCTTTTCTTTTTATTTCGTTCTGTTCATTCTATTCCATATTACTTTA
>NC_061099.1:45748683-45781183 GCF_015104395.2 Macrobrachium nipponense | reverse complement strand
TCTGAATAATGGTTAACGATGCTGACTGATTACAAGATAGCAATAACTTCAGAAAGGGAAAAAGAATAAATTTACCTTTTAAACGTCGTCCTTAAATGAAATAAGTAAATAATTCTTTTTTTCTTCGTCTCCTTTACTAGTGCTGCAATATCACATTTAAAAATAGCTTGAGGGCGAAGTCTCTATCAACATATGGGAATCTTCATTGAGAAATGTTGAATGTTCATGGCAGACAAGAATAAAAATAACTCAGACTTCTATGTAGAAAAGTAATATTATATATATATATATAATATATTATATATATATATATATATATATATATATACAATATAATATATATAATATAATATATTATATATATATATATATATATATAATATATATATTATATATATATATATATATATATATATATATATATATATATATATTATATATATATATATATATATATATATATATATAAAATATATACATATATATATATATATATATATATATATATATAGCTATTATATAATTATATCTATCTATATATAATATTATATACTAGATATATTATATATTTATATAATTATATCTATATATATATGATATACCGTGATGATTTTGCAATAGGTACAGGAACTCAGTTGTGTATCCATCATGTGTCCATATTTACCAGAAGAAAAATGACCGGTATCTATTTTATCTGTAAGCTATATTCATACAATCCTGTGTCCGTGTGACTATAATTTCAAAGTCTCTACTCATATATTCTTACCCGCAGGTTCTTTACGGTTTTTGAACTCACGGCCCTATTTTATAAACTTCCAATGACCTGAAATTTGCTGCAGTACTTTCGCAGTTGAGGGGAAATCAAAGTATGAATCAGAAAGAAGGGCGTCATTAAGAGTTTTCAGCTTTCTGTAAAAGAAAACTATCGTGCCCGCTTTGCTTATCCGTCCGTCTGCTCTGAATTACTTAGAGAAGTAACCCTAACTTTGATCACAGAGGAAAATAAGATAACGCAATTCATGTCGATTCCATGGACACCGTGCTCTGAACTTTTCTTGAAGTAATCTCCCTAATTCCTTTATTCTCTCTCTCTCTCTCTCTCTCTCTCTCTCTCTCTCTCTCTCTCTCTCATAACAAAAGTAGACAGTAACCTATTTACGTTAAACGATAGCCAAACAAGAAATAATGGATGGAAACCAGAACTGAAGAGATACAACACATCCCATTGTGGGAACTTTTTTTTATATACAAGATATGTGACACGTGGAATAAACTGCCACCAGAAGTTGTAAACAGCAACAGCGTGGAAGAGTTTAAAAGAAAGCTAGACAAAAACATTAGGGCACTGTGAATGCACAGTTAAACCTGCTCGTACAGATAAGTGGGCACACGACGTCTCCTCACATGGACTAACAAGTCTTTGAGACATCCTAATCCATGTAACTCTTCTCTCTCTCTCTCTCTTCTCTCTCTCTCTCTCGACCGGAAACCTGGAGAGGTCGAACTTCTTTTCACTCGTTTCCGTAATCCCTCTTCTGAGGAGAAAGAGTTGCAAAGGATTATACGCGATAAAGATGGGAAAAGCGGCCAAGACCCAGAGCGAGACGAGTTAGGACATCTAACTAGGAAGGATGATAGCTTTGCTCCGTATTCTGTAACGAAGGCTGCAAAAAGGAGCGATTGCTTCTGTTTTTGTCCTTTCTGTTACGATTCCATCTCTCGCTTATCCAATAAATACGAAACTTGGATTTATCTGGTGGCGTAATCTTTTCTTTTTTCCGCACTAATGTATATTTCCCGTTTGTGTTTGTCATGAATATACTCAGCCTTATATTATACGCGGCGTACAGGTGGAAGTCAGGTGTTTATTTCATCGTTAATAAACTCATCATATTTGTGTGAATGCCCTCCCTGGAGCGACCAATTATGTCAGGTATTATTGAAAAGCATTTAAAGAGTAAAGCTCAGCTCTGCAAGCTCCTGAGATGCTTGGAATTGTCTTTGCCTGAACAGAAAACAAAAAAACGTCAAAGGAGTAAAGGCAAAGAAAAGAGGAACTAATGAATCAATTCCAAGTATTATATCTTATAAAACCGTTTGGAGAATCATTTTTTTCTGAAGCTTACACTCAAAGGACTTCGCTCTCGAGGTCTTTCTTTCTTTCTTCTTCTTCTTTCTTCTTCTTCTTCTTCTTCTTCTTCTTCTTCTTCTTTTCTTTTTCTTATGGACAACTAGAATTCGGCTCTTGCTTTGAATAAAAAAAAAAAAAAAAAATAAGTCGCTGCTCTAACTTCGTTACACAACAAGAAAAAGAGTTTATTTTCTTCTTCCTCTTCTTCTACTTCTTCAGGACAACTAGAATTCGGCTCTTGCTTTGAATAAATAAAAAAAAAAAAAACAATAAGTCGCCGGTTCATCCAGCGTCACACAACAGGAAAACGCGTTTTCTTCTTCTTGTTCTTCTTCTTGTTCTTCTTCTTCTTCTTCTTCAGGACAACTAAAATTATGCTCTTGCTTTGAATAAAAAAAAAAAAAATGCTGGTCTGCCTTCGTTACACAACAGGAAAAGTCTTCTTCTTCTTCTTCTTCTTCTTCTTCTTCTTCTTCTTTTTCAAGACAACTAGAATTCGGCTCTTACTTTGAATAAAGAAATAAATAAAAAATAAAACGCTCGTCTATCCTTCGTTACACAACAGGAAAACGCGTCTTCTTCTTCTGCTTCATCTTCTTCTCCAGGACTACTAGAATTCGGCTCTTCCTATCAATAAAAAAAAATCGTTCGTCTATCCTTCGTTACAGAACAGGAAAACTAGTTTCCCTGCCAAGTTACTGAATGAACACGCCCTTGCTACACATCCTAAGCACTAGGTGTATGTTACGATGGATTCTAAATAAAAGGAGAAGGATGAAAAAATGGTCGGAGTGCTAAATAAAAGGTTGTTTGGTGAAGTTACTGTAGATGGGAGAATCGTACGTGGACAACTTGCGAATCGTCTGCAATTGCACAAGTTTCTTCCGCTAATGGGCGTGTCATTGGTTTCCAGCCTCTCGTCTTGAGGAGAGTTATATGCTAAGTAAAAAAAAAAAAACTGGCGTATGGTGGTACCTCGGAAACAAACACACGCTCGCGTGCACACGCACACACACACACACACACGTATATGTACCTAATATATAATATATATATATATAATATAATATAATATATATATATATATATATATTTATTTTATATACGTATATTGTATTGAGTATGTGTGTGTATATTAATATATAATAATAATATATATATATATATAGATATATATAATTATACTATAGATATATATTTAGAAGATACGTATATGTATATATGTGTGTGTTAGCTTAATATTATATAGATATATATCATGATATTATATAGTTATATATATATATATTATCTTTTATATATAGATTATATATAATATAATATCATATAATATATATATAGAGATATTATATATATATATATATATCAACTGTATTACAACCCTTGTTAGGCTTTGTTATTAAAACGCGAACAATTTCTGGGCAAATGTAGTTGATATACACACACACCAACCACACACACACACATATATATATATAATATATACTATATATAACTATATATATATATATAGGTATACTATATATAATATATATATATATATATATATATATATATAATGAATGTATGTATGTATGTATGTAATATTTATGTAATATATGTGTGGGTATGTCTGCTCCTGCGATGGTAGTACCACCCTTGTTAGACTTTGTTATTTAAACGCGAACAATTTCTGTGCAAATGTAGTTGATATATACAGAATAACTTCGGGGTAATTTCGTATATGTATAAGGAAAAAGACTAAATAATTTGACTCTTACATTATTTTTCTAGACTTAACACTAATATGAAACTTTGTATTTTTTTCAGTGTTCTTACGACCATAATATTTGTTCAAAACAGAATTACACCAAAACGAAGTACAGCCAGTTAAGAAAAAAAATGCAAGGACTAGTATTTACCTTATCCTGTTAAGAAAAAACGAATAAAGCAAGGACTAGTATTATTAACCTTATATTTTGGATACTTACTGCAATAAAAACGTTTCTTTGTTAGCAGTTGATTGTATTTATGGGTGGGTGTAATTGTGTAGTGCCTGTGTGTGGGTGTGTGTATTTGTGTGTATTTGAAAAAAAAATAGTAAGCGCTTCGTTTGCGATTAAAGGTCTTGTCAATGATGGTAATTAATTCAATCTGTCGGCTTTTGTCATTTTTCTTCAAATATATATATATATATATATATATATATATATATATATATATATATATATATATATATTTATGTATATAATAATATATATATATATATATATATATTATATATATATATATATCATATATATATATATATATATATATATATATATATATATATATATATATATAATTATATATATATACGGATCCGTTTTGAGTTCAAAATATGGTTAAAACTTTACTCAAGATCTAAGTGGTGTATATTACTTCAGTTTATGCTATTCATGCGATCATTGAATATTGCCTCGATGCAGTTTTGCAGTTGCACTTATAGGAACTTACATTTGATTATGTTATAAGAGCACTTACTAACCAATCACTGCTCTCTATCCCCTAATGGTAACAAAACATCGACAGAACTCATATTTGAGTAAAAGACATCTATAGTCCCTTTTTATGGGGAACAGCCTCCTCCCAGAGGATGTCGTGCAGTTGGAAGGTCTGAAGTTTAAGAGAAAATGCAATTCATGTTTACACTAATACTCTTCGTCTTGTATTTTAATAATTTTTTTATTTATTTGTCTATCTATTAATTTATTATTTTATTTTTATTAAGTGGTACCTTTTCTTACTGCATTTCCCTTTACGTCCTCTTGCGGGCATGTTCCATATGAATAGGTTTCATCAGCTGAATAATAATAATAATAATAATAATAATAATAATAATAATAATAATAATAATAATAATAATAATAATAATAATAATATTTTGGAAGAAAACCCACTTCTAAATAAATTTTGTTGAATAAAATGGTCTCAGAATTCAGCGAGTAATAAGTAAAATAGAATAGATAATATATAAGATTAATTAGCTGACTTTTGCCATTTTATTCAACAAAATAATAATAATAATAATAATAATAATAAAAATAATAATAATAATAATAATAATAATAATAATAATAATATGTAAAGGATAGGAGACCCTCTCTCAAACAGGTTTTGTTAAACAATTTGTAAACTCTACGGCGACCATACGCCACATTTAGTTATCATATCAATAAATTAATATTTTAGAAGACATTTCCTTAACCAGAATATGAACATCGGCCAGCTATTATCAAAAATCAGACCTGATGATACGAAAGTAATAAGAAGAATTGAAATGACCATGTATAAAATCAATAATAATAATAATAATAATAATAATAATAATAATAATGAGATCTGACTTGAGTAAACTGAAAGAGATGGCAGAAAAAAGGCTAAGAAGCAAGAAAACAAGGGAGGAACTCAACGAGAAATACAAAGTACAAGAGAGGGGACTAAACAACACAATAGAAGATGTAAAACGAGGCTTAGGCCAAGCACATAAGATCCAACGGTACATGAACTGGAATAAGGGATACCAACAGGACAAACTATTCGGAACCAACCAGAAAAGACTATACAGCCAACTAAGAGGGGAAGACAACCACCCAGAAATTCCTGAAGCCGAACCAAGTAAGAGACTCTGGGAAAACATATGAAGCAACCCGATATCACACAACAAACATGCAACATGGCTCCAGGAAGTCAAGGAAGAAGAAACAGGGAGAATAAAACAAAGATTCACAGAGATCACAACAGACACAGTCAGACACCAACTAAAGAAAATGCCAAACTGGAAAGCCCCAGGTCCCGATGAAGTTCATGGATACTGGCTCAAAACCTTCAAGGCCCTACACCCACGAATAGCAGAACCAGATGCAGCATTGTATCACAAATCACCAAGCACCCAAATGGATGACCACAGGAAGAACATCCTTAGTACAAAAAGACAAGAGTAAGGGAAATATAGCCAGTAACTACAGGCCTATCACCTGCCTACCAATAATGTAGAAGTTACTAACAGGTATCATCAGTGAAAGGCTATACAACTACCTAGGAGACAGACACCATCCCCCACCAACAGAAAGGCTGCAGAAGGAAGTGTAGGGGCACAAAAGACCAGCTCCTGATAGACAAAATGGTAATGAAGAACAGTAGGAGAAGAAAACCAACCTAAGCATGGCATGGATAGACTATAAGAAAGCCTTCGACATGATACCACACACATGGCTAATAGAATGCCTGAAAATATATGGGGCAGAGGAAAACACCTTCAGCTTCCTAAAAATACAATGCGCAACTGGAATACAATACTTACAAGCTCTGGAATAAGACTAGCAGAGGTTAATATCAGGAGAGGGATCTTCCAGGGCGACTCAATGTCCCCACTACTCTTCGTAGTTAGCCATGATTCCCATGACAAAAGTACTACAGAAGATGGATGCCGGGTACCAACTCAAGAAAAGAGGCAACACAGAATCAACCATCTGATGTTCATGGACGACATCAAGCTGTATGGTAAGAGCATCAAGGAAATAGATACCCTAATCCAGACTGTAAGGATTGTATCTGGGACATCAGGATGGAGTTTGGAACAGAAAAATGCGCCTTAGTCAACATACAAAAAGGCAAAGTAACGAGAACTGAAGGGATAAAGCTACCAGATGGAGCAACATCAAACACATAGATGAGACAGGATACAAATACCTGGGATAAGATAAGGAGGGATATAAAACACCAAGAGATGAAGGACACGATCAGGAAAGAATATATGCAGAGACTCAAGGCGATACTCAAGTCAAAACTCAACGCCGGAAATTATGATAAAAGGCCATAAAAACACAATGGGCAGTGGGCCAGTAATCAGATACAGCGCAGGAATAGTGAATGGACGCAGGCAGAACTCGCAGCATAGATCAGAAAAACCAGGAAACATATGACAATACACAAAGCAATATACCAAGAGCAAATACGGACAGACTATACATAACACGAAAGGAAGGAGGGAGAGGACTACTAAGTATAGAGGACTGCGTCAACATCGAGAACAGAGCAATGGGGCAATATCTGAAAACCAATGAAGACGAGTGGCCTAAAGAGTGCATGGGAAGAAGGAATAATAAAAGTAGACGAAGACCCAGAAATATACAGAGACAGGAGAATGACAGACAGAACAGAGGACTGGCACAACAAACCAATGCACGGACAATACATGAGACAGACTAAAGAACTAGCCAGCGATGACACATGGCAATGGCTACAGAGGGGAGAGCTAAAGAAGGAAACTGAAGGAATGATAACAGACACAAGATCAGGCCCTAAGAACCAGATATATTCAAAGAACGATAGACGGAAATAACATCTCTCCCATATGTAGGAAGTGCAATACGAAAAAATGAAACCATAAACCACATAGCAAGCGATGCCCGGCACTTGCACAGAACCAATACAAAAAGAGGCATGATTCAGTGGCAAAAGCCCTCCACTGGAGCCTGTGCAAGAAACATCAGCTACCTTGCAGTAATAAGTGGTACGAGCACCAACCTGAGGGAGTGATAGAAACGATCAGGCAAAGATCCTCTGGGACTATGGTATCAGGGACGGATAGGGTGATACGTGCAAACAGACCAGACGTGACGTTGATTGACAAAGTCAAGAAGAAAGTATCACTCATTGATGTCGCAATACCATGGGACACCAGAGTTGAAGAGAAAGAGAGGGAAAAAAAAAATGGATAGTATCAAGATCTGAAAATAGAAATAAGAAGGATATGGAATAGGCCAGTGGAAATCGTACCCATAATCATAGGACCACTAGGCACGATCCCTAGATCCCTGAAAAGGAATCTAGAAAAACTAGAGGCTGAAGTAGCTCCAGGACTCATGCAGAAGAGTGTGATCCTAGAAACGGCACACAAAGTAAGAAAAGTGATGGACTCCTAAGGAGGCAGGATGCAACCCGGAACCCCAGACTATATAAATACCACCCAGTCGAATTGGAGGACTGTGATGAGCGAAAAAAAAAAAAAATAATAATAATAATAGGGACAAAAAAGACCAGCTCCTGATAGACAAAATGGCAATGAAGAACAGTAGGAGAAGGAAAACCAACCTAAGCATGACATGGATAGACTATAAGAAAGCCTTCGACATGATACTACACACATGGCTAATAGAATGCCTGAAAATATATGGGGCAGAGGAAAAACACAATCAGCTTCCTAAAAAATACAATGCGCAACTGGAATACAATACTTACAAGCTCTGGAATAAGACTAGCAGAGGTTAATATCAGGAGGAGGGATCTTCCAGGGCGACTCAATGTCCCCACTACTCTTCGTAGTAGCCATGATTCCCATGACAAAGTACTACAGAAGATGGATGCCGGGTACCAACTCAAGAAGAGAGGCAACAGAATTAAACCATCTGATGTTCATGGACGACATCAAGCTGTATGGTAAGAGCATCAGGAAATAGATACCCTAATCAGACTGTAAGGATTGTATCTGGGGACATCAGGATGGAGTTTGGAATAGAAAATGCGCCTTAGTCAACATACAAAAAGGCAAAGTAACGAGAACTAAAGAGATAATAATAATAATAATAATAAGGATAATAATAAAAAATAATAATAATATTAATAATAATAATAATAATAATAATATCCTTTATTTCGGTTCAAGACCATATACAATGAACATACAAAATACACAGTAACATACACAATCTAGATATATGAGTCAACATGATAGGAAATATTAGTAATCGGCACTTATCCACAAAATAGCTGAGGTAGCATAAAAGATAGTAATCATAATACTGGTAATAGTAATAATATTGGTGAGACAAAAAAAAAATGCATTGAGAGTTATAACAGTTAGTGCACAAATTATATAGCTTAAATTTCACTAGAGACCTTAGGTGGTTACAGTAGTCTGGTCCAGAGGGCTAAATACATAAATTGAATGTATATATATATACATATATTTATATATATATATATATATATATATATATATATATATATATATATATATATATACATATACACATACATACGATACCTATATATACACATATATATATATATATATATATATATATATATATATATACATATATACCACTATATATACATATATATCATCACACACATCATTCTACACATATATACATATATTATATACACATACTACTATATATATATATATATATATATATATATATATATATATATATAGCTATAATATATATATATAGACTACATACATACACACACATACATACATATACACACACACACCCCCCCCAAAACCCCCCCCCCCCCCCCCCCCCCCCCCCCCCCCCCCCCCCCCCCCCCCCCCCCCCCAAAAAAAAAACACATATATATATATATATATATATATATATATATATATGTATTATATATATATATATATATATATATATATACATAAAACTTTAACTGATAGTAATCACAGAAATGATGAAAAAATAAAATATCAGCAATAACTATAATAATGACAAAAATCTGCAGATGACATCTTGCTAATACAGAGATTAAGTCCTTTAGGGGACAAAGGTCTCATTTTCCCATCTTTCCCACAATTTAGATCTTCTTCTTGCTTCACTCCTTAGGATGCTTTGTATGAGCGAGTTGCCGCTGTTTCTCACTCGGGTTACCAGGCTGGACATTGTTCGCCTTACAATGATTTTTAAATTGTCCAGGTGGTTTTCTAAGAACATCTGTGTGGCGGAGTGGTAGCGTGGAGTGTTTGTGAGGCGTCTCAGAATGTCATTGTGCACAACAGTGATACGTCTCATGGTCTCTCGGGTATAGTTCGTCCAGAGGGAACACCCATAGATACTGTAACAGTACGAGCGGAAGAGCAGCAGTTTCCCGTCTCGGTGACAGAAGGCAAACCTCCTTGCAATCATGTTGCCAGTTGCACATAGTTTACCACGCCTCTGTTCAATGTCTGCCGTATTCTTTTAGGTCGTCGGTAATAATGTGACCCAAATACGGAAATTCGCGCACAAAATTCCAGCCGATGGTTTCCGAGGAAAATTTGTGGTTCTGCATATGCTTAAGCGATCTCGGGAGCAGCGACATGCACTGGGTCTTGGTTTCGTTGTAGATTATATCAAATTCCTCTGCATATTGGCGGCAAGTGTCGATGAGTTGTTGGAGGCCATGCACTGATGGGGAAATCAGAACCATATCGTCGGCGTAACAGAGGTTGTTTATAGTTGTTTCATTGACAGTGCATCCGATTGGGAGTGAGTTCAGTTTGACATTCAAGGCATCTGTGTACGTATTAAACAGGTATGGAGAGAGAATGCCCCTTGCCGAAGCCCGTTTAGGGAGCCGAAGGTGTACGATAATACGTTGCCCCATTTGACACAGAATTGCTGTGTGGAGAACCAGCAATGTAAAATGCCAATTAGATATAGGGGTGTGCCCCTTTTATGCAGCTTCAGGAATAGCTTCAGGTAGTTTACTCTGTCAAATGCTTTTCTCACATCTACGAAACACAGGAAAACCGGAGATGCTGATGATAGGTAGTAGTTCAGCAATTCTTTCAGTATGTAGATGCAGGTGTCGGTTGAGTGGTTTGCTTTAAACCCGAACTGGTTGTCAGTGGTGTGTAGAAAGGGGAGAAGTCTCACAAGAAGAACCGACTCAAGTATCTTCGATGCGATCGTTGTGATTGCAATTGGCCGGTAGTTGCCAGGGTCAGCTGCATCCTTTAGCTTGTTTTTGATTAACGGTATCAAGTGAACTAAGAGTAGGGAGTCTGGAAGAAACTGGTGAATTATGCACGCATTGAATAAGGCAGCTAGCAAAATGTAAATTATCGGATTACAGAATTTGAATGCTTCTGCGGGAAAACCATCACAGCCGGGCGATTTATTATTAGGTATGCTGTTTATGGCATCGCTGATGTTACCTGGCGTAATACTGTCTGCAAAATGAAATTGAATGTTGTCATTAAGGAGGTTATCTACCTCGCTTCGGGAAGACCTGATCATTTATGCAATTCAGGATATGATTGCTTAAGTGATCACCCCACATCCTTGTGATAGCCTCGTCTCCGACTGCTTCCCCTACTCTCTGTGATAGCTTTTTTAGTTTTGGGATTTAAGGACTGGATATCTTCCGATGACGAGGGTAATCTCCAGATTCTACGTTTCTAGACATTGCAACGGCTCTTAGTTGTTTTTTCATTTAACCTGCAGTGCTTAAGAGCAAGTTTGAATTGCGCTCTCGCCTGCCTCATTAGTAATGCAGTGTCTCCTTCCCTCGGGCTGCCATTTTGCCTCCACAGTAAAAACATTTCTCGTGAGTATGTATACAGATCCTTAACCAAGTCATTCCAACCAGGTATATTACGAGAATTACCTTGAGGAAATCTAAAGGCAGTCCTGCCCGAAGCAAGCATAGCGGAGATTATGTTCGAATAGAATTCATTCAGATCCCTCTTGTGGTGGTCATTTCTGCATTTTGTGTTGGTACACAGTAAGGCGTCAGCCGGTTGAATTATTGACCGCAACCTGGATTCCGTGGTCGCTCTAAAGTATCTGGTTTTCTGTTGGTTTTTAAACTCCCAGTTAACCGCTGAGGGTGGTCAGTTAGTGGGTTCACGGTAGGGAGGGATGGGGTACTGAATGACACCTGTAATGGGATGTGATCGTAGCCCGTTGAAAGATCGTAGCGAATATTGCAGGTCATAATAGAATCATGAAGTTGTGGAGATGTGATGCAGTGGTCCAGCCAGGAGGTTGTAATTGCGTCTCTATTATGTACATATGAGTAGGAGGAGGAAGGAAGGAGCACTACATCGCTAATTTGGAGAGTAAGTTCATTATAAAATTGTTTTGTGAGAATTAAGGTCCCGATTATACAAATATGATCAGCAGGAGAATCTTGAATAATACTGTGTAACTCCCCCAGGATCATGCAGTAATGATCGAAATTATTGTTATTTTCCCAATGCACATAAACATTAATTCTTAGGAATTTAGAGTTCCCTACTGTCACTTGAAGTCCCAGCAATCTGTCACTCCTGTAGGTCATCACCTTTATCATATTGTCTAACGATTTGTGCCACAGGAAAGAAAGCCCCCCTTTCGGACGACTGGCTATGATTTGATCTGTAACTTGCATCGATGAAGTCGAGAAGGTTCTGTAGTCTTCATGAATTGAATCGCAGATGGCAAGGTCATGAGGCCAGAGGAGCGTTTCTTGCAATGCAATGATGCCGTTGAAATTTTTGCAGAGCATGTTTAGGAGAGGAATGTTCCGCTTGAGGCCAAAAATATTCCAAGAGATTATATTTAATGTATCCATGGCTACTCACGAAGATGGGAGATGAATGCGCTGATCATTTGGGTGGATGGGGGGTTATCCAGGGGGAGTGGGCAGTCACTCGCCGTGGGCGGTTGGCTGGCACTTGCGGTGGAAATGACCCTGGTTGGAGTGACAGTAAGTTCCCCTGGGGGTGGTTGGTCCCGGATTAGGTTATATCTTGAAACTAATATATTAGGACCGAAATTCTCGCCTTTAAGAACGTCGAGGTGTTGAAATAGGCAGGTAATCCTGTAAGCCACTTTATGTTTATTTCTACATGGGAGTTCGTGAGAGATAAGTGGGTCAGAGCAGTGAGAAACTTGACTCTCTCCACTATGGCGTCTAGCGTCACCGATGAGCGCAGATTGTGAATTGCTATGTGACATCTCTTCCCAGGTGTCGGGCGAGGTGAAACTCGAATGTTGGGCTCCGGTCTAGCGGGCAAACGAGAGGATCTTCTCTTCTTTCTACTTGTTTGTATCTGCCAGCCGCTAGACCCCTCAAGATCACTCTCATCTGCATCTACGATGGGGGGTTGGCGGCGAGAGATAGGGTGGGGAGGATCACGAGGGCTGAGGGCTGGTAATCATCACTGGAGGTCTATCTTCCACCGGAGGCACTGGGGAGGGAGGGGAGGTTGGGGGACCAACTGTCTCCTCAGAACGGCCTACAGGTGAAGGGGGCACTTCCGTGTTGCTGGGAGGCGAGGAAAAACTGGATGCCGCATTCATAGGAGTTTGGTGGCTAACTGTGCGATTGTCAATCGATCCCTGCACTCCTTTGATCGCATCCCAGATCCGTGTGAGATCATTTGTTTCCACCGTTTTAAGACTGTCTAGGGAATCCTGCAGTCCTTTGATCACGTCCCAGATTCTTGATAATTTATCATTTGTCTCCTCGATTTTTTCTGAGTTTTTTCCCATTATTTCTGAGAGGGATTTTGCTGTTTGGAAGGCATTTTCTGCCGTGTGGTACACCGCGGGTAGGCTTAGGTCAGCGGGCCCCTTTGGAGGCAGATTGTAGGGGTCATCGGCGTAGATTTCCACCGAGCAGGTCCTTAGCCACTTAGTGATATATGATATTTTTTTGTGTGAGGACAAGTTCTTCGCGGATCGCTCCTTGAGAATGCTCTCTGGTATCAGATCTTTGCATTTCGTATATGCAACGTTGATTTCCTCATCGGAGAAGGCATCACTGACAGATTGAATAGCGGACTCGACGTCGGAACGGTTCGATTGGTATAGGGTAAAATACAGACAATTGTTCGCGAGTACGGAACTTGTGTGTGGGTCACTTGCGCAACGGTTGGAGGTTGGTCGGATGACATTTTTGTGGTAAAGGAAGGGCCAAGCACTAACACATATACTGCATTCTTTTACCCATTTCCCAGGACCAATAGGCCTCGAGTAGCTGTGATTTGAAAGATTTCTAAGGCACTGATTGGAGCAGAAAGAATATTAGAATATCTGCAATTGCATAACACTCTCCGGCTTATAACCCGGGTATTACGTGGAGACACTATTAACACATTGCTTACTGTAAAAGGTATAATCCCCAAGGGCGAAAAATCTTCTTATCTGTGAAAAAACGCGAGAGAGACCTCCAACACGTCCGCCCCACACAAACAGAAACAGATGGGAGCAACATCAAACACATAGATGAGACAGGATACAAATACCTGGGAATAATGGAAGGAGGGGATATAAAACACCAAGAGATGAAGGACACGATCAGGAAAGAATATATGCAGAGACTCAAGGCGATACTCAAGTCAAAACTCAACGCCGGAAATATGATAAAAGCCATAAACACATGGGCAGTGCCAGTAATCAGATACAGCGCAGGAATAGTGGAATGGACGAAGGCAGAACTCCGCAGCATAGATCAAAAACCAGGAAACATATGACAATACACAAAGCACTACACCCAAGAGCAAATACGGACAGACTATACATAACACGAAAGGAAGGAGGGAGAGGACTACTAAGTATAGAGGACTGCGTCAACATCGAGAACAGAGCACTGGGGCAATATCTGAAAACCAGTGAAGACGAGTGCTAAAGAGTGCATGGGAAGAAGGACTAATAAAAGTAGACGAAGACCCAAAAATATACAGAGACAGGAGAATGACAGACAGAACAGAGGACTGGCACAACAAACCAATGCACGGACAATACATGAGACAGACTAAAGAACTAGCCAGCGATGACAATTGGCAATGGCTACAGAGGGAGAGCTAAAGAAGGAAACTGAAGGAATGATAACAGCGGCACAAGATCAGGCCCTAAGAACCAGATATATTCAAAGAACGATAGATGGAAATAACATCTCTCCCATATGTAGGAAGTGCAATACGAAAAATGAAACCATAAACCACATAGCAAGTGAATGCCCGGCACTTGCACAGAACACGTAACAAAAAGAGGCATGATTCAGTGGCAAAAGCCCTCCACTGGAGCCTGTGCAAGAAACATCAGCTACCTTGCAGTAATAAGTGGTACGAGCACCAACCTGAGGGAGTGATAGAAAACGATCAGGCAAAGATCCTCTGGGACTATGGTATCAGGACGGATAGGGTGATACGTGCAAACAGACAAGACGTGACGTTGATTGACAAAGTCAAGAAGAAAGTATCACTCATTGATGTCGCAATACCATGGGACACCAGAGTTGAAGAGAAAGAGAGGGAAAAAATGGATAAGTATCAAGATCTGAAAATAGAAATAAGAAGGATATGGGATATGCCAGTGGAAATCGTACCCATAATCATAGGACCACTAGGCACGATCCCAAGATCCCTGAAAAGGAATCTAGAAAAACTAGAGGCTGAAGTAGCTCCGGGCCTCATGCAGAAGAGTGTGATCCTAGAAACGGCACACATAGTAAGAAAAGTGATGGACTCCTAAGGAGGCAGGATGCAACCCGGAACCCCACACTATAAATACCACCCAGTCGAATTAGAGGACTGTGATAGAGAAAAAAAAAAAAAAAAAAAAAAAAAAAAAAAAAAAAAAAATAATAATAATAATAATAATAATAATAATAATAATGAAGGATTTATCGGAAACCAATTGTTATTTGCTCGCATGACCCCAGAGAATCCGCTAAGCCTATTGCGAATTAATTTGTAAGCAGGTGGGGGATATCCCTCTCGACAGTTCAGTATTCCGGAAGATCCCATTCGGGGAGCATTTGTCAAACCAGGCGTCTCCTTCCATTCTGCAATGCAGAAGAGCAACGCCTTCTGTTGTTGGTGCAACTTCGCCTCCAAGTCCGAACTGTCTTCTGATAGACTTCTCCGGGCGAGCGGCTCGTTTGTCGTTCCTGCTCTCTCTCTCTCTCTCTCTCTCTCTCTCTCTCTCTCTCTAATGAACTGGCACTAGAAGTTGTAAACAGCAACAGTGTGGAAGAGATTAAAAGAAAGCTAGACAAATTCATTAGGACACTGTGAATGAACAGTAAAACCTGCTCTTGTAGATAAGCGAGCACACGATGTCTCCTCGGATGGGCTAACAAGTCTTTGAGACATCCTAATCCTTGTAACTCCTTGTAACTCTCTCTCCTCTCTCTCTCTCTCTCTCTCTCTCTCTCTCTCATATGTTCAGAAATTTACTCATTTCAACTTTTAACTTAATCAATTTCAGTTATTCTTTTTTTAAATTCATCCTTTTCATAATATTCATTGGAAAGTGACATAAAAAATCCACAATAATATATTGGAGTTTATTATTATGTACAACAAACATAGACTTTCGCCTCATCAGTGTTGAAGTTACATTTTAACGTTAACACTGATTAGGATTCGAAAGTCTGTTTCTTTTACGTAAAAATATACTCTAATATTTATTACCGATTTTTATGACACAGATTGTTCTTCACGAGAATGTGAATTTTATAACATTCACCGGAAAACTAAAACTGTTTTTATTATCGTTATCAATATTACCTTACTTATCTATGGCAGTTTCTGTGAGCATGAAAATAGCAATCACTAATACAAAGTAAACTCACTCAAGCACACACTTGTGGTAAGGCTTGTATGTCTCGATGAAGCTACTAGCTTAGGTTTTACTTGCTAGTCTGTTGCAAATCAATAATACGTTGCATGGTTATGACAGTATGCTCTAACCTTAAGGGAAATGTAATATATTTGATCTTTATTTGTAAATTTAAACGAACTAAAGAAACATATGAATGAAATTTGACGAAGCAGAGCAAGATTATATCGAAATCAGTTGTAGAAAAGGTGTATTAGAAATTAGGTAGCCCCAAAAAAAAAAAATAAATAAATAAATAAAAGTTGTAGAAAAGGTGTATTTTTAGAAATTAGGCAGCAAAAAATAAATAAATAAATAGATAAAAAAAACTACCAATTGCAGTAACTGAAAGCAATGATGTTGGACCTAACTTCGGGATTGAATACAAGATGCAACATCGATTTAGAATTACGCCCTGTATTACAGAGAGAGAGAGAGAGAGAGAGAGAGAGAGAGAGAGAGAGAGAGAGAGAGAGAGAGAGAGAGAGACCTCCAAGGCCCCTACTCGTGAGTTCTAGAGTTGAATGCAAGCAAGACCAGGCTGCTTATTGCAAGCCCGAGATCTCTGGGTGTTTGCACAGGCAAAGGAAAGGCCACCATCTCCTCGATCAAGCAACCAAGATGGCGAGTCTATTGCGCAAGACTTCTTACGCCACGACCCTCTGTAAAGAGAACCTCTCCTTAACGTATTCAGACCTCGATTTCCAAACGGGGATTTCGTAACTATATCAGAGTGATAATTCGATCCGCACCAGCAACACGTTGTCTTATTGATATCTGTCACTTCTGTAAAAGATAATTTTGCTTTGATTTTAGTATTACTGTTTGATCAGGAAGAATACGCTCATATATAGATTTAAAGTATGTACGTACATGCAAGCAATACGGTACCTTGATGCGTCCAGTATCATCAGATTTATTTAGAAGCAAAACGAAAATATGGCGTTAGATTCGACTGTCTGGTATAATTCACAAAACGTTTTCTTATAGAGAAACGTTTCATATTCTTTTCAATAGTACCACGTACACACTCTAAAACTCTGTCTGTCTGTCTGTCTGTCTCTCTGTCTCTGTAGAATCTAAAAGGGCCATTTTTTAACAGATGCAAGTGTAATTGCAATAGCCACATTGCCCTCTTCTGGTAGTGGAAATCGAACCTGCATCTCGAGTAATATCCATCAGCAAGAAATTCATTGTAATCCCTATAAGACAATTATTGATTCTAAGGTGACACACATCTACTTAGCATCATAGAGCAATACTATATTCCACTCGCGCAAATGTGTGGCGTGTTTTCGCGGTATGCCAAATCATGCCTTTATGAGTGACTGCTTTTTTATAATTTATTGAAGCGGTCGGCGATATGTTAAATAATATCAATTTATATATATATATATATATATATATATATATATATATATATATATATATATATATATAATATATATGTCTGGAAAAAATGTTCTGTTACAACAGAATTCCATCTAATAAAAGGAGCCCACAAAAACTATATTTTTTGTTGTTATAGGCTCCTTTTATTATATATATATATATATATATATATATATATATATATATATATATATATATATAGATAGATAGATAGATAGATATATAGATAAAGATATATGCCACGAAGGAAAAACGCTACTTACCTAATATCATTTATATTCCTGTAAAGTGGTATCGTTATGTTGATGATTGTTTAGCTGTTCTTCCTGTCGGTATTGATGTAAATGATTTACTCTCTAAATTAAATAACCAGGTACCATCGATTAAGTTTACTCTAGAATTAGAAAAAGACAATTGCCTCCCTTTCTTAGACGTTTTGATACATAGAGAACCATTTCAATGTAAATTCAGTATTTATAGGAAACCGACTAACAACTTAACTTATGTTCATTTCTTCTCAGGCCACCTTCTTAACATAAAAATATCAATTTTTTCCTCTATGTTTTTACGAGCATTGCGCATTGTCAGTCCACAATATCTGGATCAAGAAATTGAATACATAAGAAAAATAGGGAAAGATTTATGCTATCCTTCACATATATTAGACATTTGTTATAATAAAGCACACAAAAAGTTTTATACTGTAAGTAACACGCAGAAAGAAAATTCTAAGAACATTCTCAGTTTGCCTTATTTTAACGGATTTGAAACCATTAAATCATTGTTAAAAGCTTTTAATGTCAACCTTGTTTTTTCCTATAATAACACATTAAAAGGAATGTTAATAAAAAATGGCCCCAGTGTAAGCAACAACATAATATATAAAATTCCATGTATGGATTGTCCATCATTTTATCTCGGACAGTCTAGCAAAGGCTTAGAAGTAAGGCTAAGCCAGCATAAATATTCTGTAAAAGCTTGGCAAAAATCTAATGCGATATTCATTCATTTAAGTTAAAACTACCACCGAATAAATTGGGTTGATAGCTCAGTAATTGCAAGGTCAAGAGATGTCTTATCACGAAATCTTTTAGAATCTGCTTTAAAACAACTTACTTTTCATTGTAATTTCAATGTTAGTCGTGGCCTTTTTCATTTAGACCCTTGTATCTGTAACATGTTTAAGAATGACCTCAAAGATATAATTACTGACTTAAATAAAAATCAGTTGCCTTAGAGTTATTATTTTTGTTGTAATGTATGTCTGACATGTATTGTGAATATGGTTTTGTTTACCAAGTTCTGAATAGCTGTCACCTATAATCCTTTAATTGTCTTGAAATTGTATCTGAGATGATTGTCTTAAACCTTTAATTGCACCCATTGTTTATGCTTGTTTGGGAAGGTTTCTTATCTTCCAGGTGTGTCGGATTCTGGGTACTAATCTCTTTATAATCCCTATCTGTCAGTTATACGAATCTTCTTGTATTGTCTTTTCTCGTATTTATATCAGTCTCTGCTCAGTAAAGGACGTTTAACGTCGAAAGATCTTGCAGATCCTCTTTCGTTTATTTTTCCTTCGTGGCATATATCTTCATTTATGGATTTATCACGTTCCTAACTTTCGTGATTCAGTTATACATATAGATAGATAGATAGATAGATAGATAGATAGATAATAAAAAGAGGTGACCATTTTACCCAACAGTATGGTGGAAACAGATTTCCAAAACTGAAGAAATAGAATATATTTAGATAAGATTAGTTCATATGTGGACATTAGACAGAGAGAGAGAGAGAGAGAGAGAGAGAGAGAGAGAGAGAGAGAAGAGAGAAAGACCTAGTTGCGCAAGTAGTCTCGTCGAAACGGGATCTCCCAGAATACTGAACTACCAAGTGTGAGGAATAGTCCACCTGTTCAGAAATTCGTTCCTAATAGGATTAGCCGATTCTCTGGGGTCACGAGAGCAAATAACAGTTCGTGTTTGATAAATGAAATTGTTTCCGCGAATTAGTATTACTATTATTATTGAACATGAAAAATTACAAGTGCGAATTAGCAAAATATTGATTTTAATATTTTTTTACTCTGCTAGAGCGGTCGATGTTTAGTGGATGCTAAGAATTAAAAAAAAAAGTTTTATTAAAGAATTTACACACACACACAGACATATATATATATATATATATATATATATATATATATATATATATATATATATATATATATATATATACATACATATATAATAATGCGTGTCTACGTGTATATTAGTATGTTTTTGCATGTAAAGGTCTGTCTGCTTATATTATATTCAGTGTGAACTTGAAAATGTAGAATAAACTGCGAAAGTTATGTCCCAAGTCCCCCAGTTTCACTTACCTTTCACAGTGGTTTTAAAGATATATTTATATATATATATATATATATATATATATATATATATATATATATATATATATATATATATATATTAGGGCTTGTGCCTTGTATGATAAGGCGCCCTATGAGGTAATGTTAGACTAGCGATAATCTATACGCTAAGTCGGTTGGTATTGCACTTCCATCTTCAATGGAGTGTCTGGGGTTTTGTAGATCATTACGAAGTCGGTATTATCTTTGCGACGATGTGTTAAACTCATGGTTCGGTGAGGTTCTTGTAGAAAACACAAGGTATAAAAATAGTATATTCTTCTGAAGTTTTACATGATGAAGATCAGGTATGATTGTACAAGTCTTCTAATAACGATAGCTTGATCGCTTCTGCCCATGATAATGGCTAATCCTATTCCTCTACATGATAAAGCTTAGGTAAAGAGGTACAGGTCTTCTAATGACGATAGCTAACTCTCTTCTGCCTGTCTACCATCTCTGTTACAAGTTATGAAGGAACAGACAGTAGTTCGAACATATGAACATACTATCAGATGACATAGTTACATACGAACACACAATCAAATGAGACACGCTACAGATCACGTAGGCGGTAGTTGTCTCAAGCAGGGAGCTTGGACTAATGTTTATAAACAATTGAATGACTACAGGTGACGGCATGTTATCTTAGCCTACATACTTATTGTATACGTCATCTTTAGCGTCTCTAGTCTGATCACATTCCTGCAAGCAATCTGGTTGACCTCTTTAGTTTTAGACTTTTATATATATGGACTAACATTCCATATTTTTATTATGTAAACACTTACATCAGCTCGGTCAGCTACCAAAACCAACCACTGATATTACTCAAACTTGACTTGCAATTTGACTTATAGGAGTGTGATACAGACACTATGTGAATATATATATAAGTAAATAAAAATTCATGGTGTACATGAATTGATTCAAGTAATAAAATATAAAACAATGATATTGGTAAATAATAGTGATCACGTGATATATAATGATACAGTTTTTTCACTTCATCTCATTAAGATACATATGCTACAGAAAATACTAATGTACTCTGATAATTGCATAGAATGAAGATTAACATGATAAAAATCATATTTTAACTGATAAAAAATTTCATATATGAAATGATAAAGTTATTAATGTTTATGCTGATTGATTCGTTGATCTTTATGCTAACTGTTATATATCTGATTCATTAATCAATATACTAACTCATATATAACTGCAGATATTGGTAAGATAAAAGGTAACATATTGATTAGAGGCTACCTGATTTGTTTATACATATGTATCATGGATCATATAATTATGATTAATATATGTGCACTTTAAATAGATTCCTATTGCGTACAGCAAAGATATATTTAGATTCTGTTATTTATGATCATTTATATAAGAGATTCCTATTGCGTACACGCAAAGATATATTTCGACTCTGTTATTTATGATCAATTATATATAGATTCCTAGTGCGTACACGCAAAAAATATATTTCGATTCTGTTATTTATGATCATTTATATATAGATTCCTAGTGCGTACACGCAAAAAATATATTTCGATTCTGTTATTTATGATCATTTATATATAGGATACATGATACTTTATATATATAGGATACATGACCGAGGTTATACTACTTCACTTTTAACTAGCTTTCGAACAACTTTTCGTCCATTACACAGTTCCAGACAACCACCTATAGCCAATGAAACGGCCTTTTTCAATGGTTAAAACAAGGGGAAAATTTGCCTGGGCGGGTCCAACGTTCCATTTTGCGCTCATACTTATTCTCTGCATCCTAAGCTACACGATTACGTTCGCGATGAATAAAAAAACATCCCCAGCACGAGTCCTTCGCCAGCAAAGTAGAGTTGAATATCCTTCGGGTCGTAATTGTCGGAAGTATGTCCCTTATTGTAGTCGATTCCGACAGCCGCCGGAGCGTTCCGCATTAAAACGAGATTAACGACGAGATACGGTGTCGGTCGAAGAAGTCCATGAAATTCCTTTCACATTGTAGGCGGTTGTTACTTGACTGTAGTCGTCCGCTACGACGAACGATTTTTTGAAGTTGCGTTGTGAAACTCTCGTACTGCAGGATACTGTAACCAGGTTCCATTAATCAGCCTGCAAGTGAAATTATACTTGTCACAAGGGCAAAGTAAAATTCAGACAACATCCAAATACAGGGGAGGGGGAGAGAGCCATTTAGACCATATTTAACCCACATGAATTCGCTGATATTTTGGAATTCAGAAGAGTCCGCTGTACAAACTTTTTATCCATGGCATTAACAATGAGTGACCTATCCAGGTCTATGATGACTCGTAAAAATATCCATAATTATAAAAAATAAATAGATATCAATACGAATCTCAAAGAAAATTCGATATTACTGGTAGTAAGTTACTAGACAAAGAAGTGGAAAATGGAGCTATTTGTAAGATTGCCAGGCAGCATAAGAGTCAAAGAGAATATTAATCATGATTCTATGTGCCCTAAACAAAAGTTTCATATTCAATATTCTCGTGCGCATCCTCTGAGGTTAATTGTTGTTTTTTTTTTTTAAACTTTATTAATAGGTAGGAGATGCAACGAAAAAAACCCACTATGTAACTAATTTCTAAATAAACTTTGGGTTTTTCAAGGAAATGTGACATTTTCCCATAAATGTGATTTACCTGGATTGTAATAAGCTAATATTGCAAGTAAATAATTCTTATCCACAACTTGATAATTCTAAATGTCCGTTTACCCATGTCATAAGCTGAATTATTGACTCTAATTGTCTATGAGGTTCAGAAAAAAAAAAAAATTAATTCATTTTGTTGTTATAGAAATTCTATTTGCTTATATTGTTCATTATAATTTAAAATGATTACAAAGTCCTTAACTAATTGCATTACACACACGGATAAGAATATGGTATGTGGCCTGTCATGTGACCTATGAACCACATGTGAAGTTCATGAACTAAGCATTCCTTTTTCCAGTCAATCTGCTTTTGCAAGCAGAGACGACACACAGATTAAGCCTGTGTAAGCAGATTATTGAGGTTAAAAGGAACAAATGCTGATACGGCAATGATGACGTCGTCACTGCAGGAGATTGCTCTCAGCCAGCTAAGAGTTACGTTACTTGCTGTAAGAGATACGACTTTAGTATTTTCAAATGATATTTTAGTGTTTTAATTCTCCACCCGCATGAGAAGAATGTCTGAAAAAAAAAAAAAAAACAACAGTACCAAAATTGAACAATATATTAGTTTCATGTTGGCATTATGTTAAATAAATATTCCTTATTCAAACTATATGAAAAAGGTTTCCATACAAATTCTATATATATTATTAGCCCTGTATAAGATTCATATAGGATTATTCCATAGATAACATTTTCCCTTCTAGACTTCCTGACTTTAAAATCTCTTTTATTTTATTTTATTTATTTTATTTATTATTAGTTTATTTATTTATTTATTTATTTAATTTTTTTTTTTTCATTGACTACGAATATAAATCACCGGGACAGACAATATGTCGGTAGGTTTTGGATATGTGTTTGAACTTTTAGCTTATTTGTCATTACTAAAGCGTTAAGTTAGAGTTCAAATCTTTACGCATATATATTTAGATATTTAATTAACCTATGGTTACGTTTTGCTTATTGATTTTATCGTGATTCCTTTTTATTATAATTTGTAACCCTTCCGACTTCTTACGGAGTGTATTATATTGACTCCACTTGTATCCATATTTATCTTATTTTTTTTATATTTATTTATTTATATATTTTTTATATATATTTGATAAATTAATGGTTGGCTTGAATATGTGGGAAAAGTGTTCTATCGGCGTACCGTATAAGGCTACTTGCGGCATCAATTCTATAGATACAAGATATAAATGATAAAGGCATTTAAAACCGCGAGAACCGCTATAATCCAGTCCGGATCCAACATCACGAGTTGTAACTCGTAAGACATTGACACTTCCTATTTAATTATCCGATTCTACCAAACCGATTGACTCTGGGCGATATATATTATTGGTTTTTCTTAATGGAAAGGAATTCACACACGTGTTATGGAGATTATTATTGATTTACACCACCCGAGTCAGATTATCATGTGTTTTGAATTCCATGTTTACTGATTTAGGCACCGCATAATAAATATTCCTAACGCACTCAAATTGCGGTGTTTGTTTTTAGTGCTATTAATTCTATATAACGTGTCAAGGAACTATTAACACTAAGAAGTGTTTATTCCCTCTGTCAGACTCGTATTCTGTTAATAATTCTACGTATATTCTTTCAAGGATTGATTTGGCACAGGATAGGCCCTAAACTGACAGGTGTCTTAGTGTATCCCTTGTCTTCATGACACGTGTTACAATCAGTTATGTGCTTTTTATATCTGTAAGCATTGTAGGCCAGTAAAAATAGTGCTTTGCTTTCTGTGGACATAGTAGGGAACCCTGGATGACGGAATGCAACCAGTTTATGACGATTGGTATGAAAGAGATTATTACTACTACCTGGTCGTTAGTCATCTGCTGTGTTCTGCGGGTTTTCCTCGTCACAGACTTACATATAATATTACATTTGATTACATTATTCTGATACACATACTTTAAATATACTTTTGCTTTAGGGTTTCTGCTGAAGGGTTTATTGTTTTTTTGCCTAGCCACTGACCCTGTTTCCGTTTCGAAGTGTTTATTGTTTGGGTTATGTCTGTTGACTCTTGCTTTGTTCAGTTTGTAACAGTTCTGCGCTCCAACCCAGATATTCAATGCTCGCGATCTCTTGGTTTAAGGAATTTTCTTGTTTAGATACGGTTTTAACAATAGGCACGGATATTTCTATATTTTTTAGTCTAATTAATGGTTCTTTGCTGTATGGTGCGGGATTGCGGGATAATGCGTCAGCTATGATAATTGCTTTCCCAGGTAGATATCTTATCTTGGCTCCAAAGACCTGAATGATCATTTGTCACCGAGTTCCTTTTGGACTGTGATTAAAGCCTTTGAAAAACTCGGTAAAGGACTCATGTTCAGTAAAGACTTTATCAGGATAGCCATAGATTATGAACTTAAAATGTACTAGTGTTAAAGATACCTAGCCCTTCCTTGCCTATTATTGCATATTTACTTTCAAAGGGCTTTAATTTACGTGAAATTAAAAGCTATATAAGAACTGTTTATCATATTGCTGAAGTAGTATCCCTGTTACCCCTTGGTCTGAGGCGTCTGTTGCAATAAAAAAAAATTCTTATTTAAATCAGGGATTTTTTAAGTTAGGTGAGCTGCATTATTCCGCTTTTAAGATATCGAACGCCTGTTGATGCTTTTTAGACCATAATCAATCTACGCTCTTCTTCGTAAGATCTGTTAAAGGAGCTGTCATGATTGAAGAGTTACATATTTGCATACGATTGTAATACCCACTACAGCGCAAAAGTGCTGTATCCCCCTTTTTACGTTAATAGGTACCGGAAGTTATGAATAGCCGACACCGACCATGGACTACTTTTAGGACCTTGACCAGACACATAAAACCTAGATAAACATGTTCGGTTTTAAAAAAACTCACATTTAGATATTTTACTCTGAGATTATTTGTCTTTGTCTCTGTAGCACTAGCTCTACTTTATGTGAATGTACTTCTAAGGTATTAGAAAAGATTACAAGATCATCCATATAGGCATGTAGGGTATCCCCTAAAAATCTCCAAACACTATATTGTAATTGGGGTGCAACGTAAGCCGGCATACGTAAAAATTGATAATGTCCCTGAGTGTGCTGAAAAAAAAACGGTGTATGAGGTACAATCACTTAGGTAATGGTATCAGGTAAAAGCCTTCAAGTAAGTCCAAGTTGGTGAAAAAAAATTTATTCTAACCTAACAGAGATAAGATGTCGTCGGTATATCGCACTGGAAACTATCGGAAGTCGTTTCCTTGTTTAAGCGACAGAAATCTACGCAGATACGCCAAGTCCGATCTTTTATGGCATGACGTCTGAGGGAAAAATTATATGGGCTATTTGATTTCCTAATGACTCCTATTACTAACATTTTTCAACTTCGTCATTTATTTCTATTTTGAAATTTCATTGGGGTTCTACACGAAGGTACGTATATAGCTTTATGTTTGTCCTTAGACCGTATTTTGTTTTCAATGACATCCGTTTTTCTCCCAGAGATCACTCGCTAGTGGAGAAACTTCCTGGTATTCAGGTGAAAGATAAAAAAAATTTCTGCTGAATCACCTCTGCTGAATGACTTTACGGATATTACTTTAGATAGATTATCAGAGAGATTCATCCACGACTGGTTGGGCGTGATTAAAAATTAGCAACAATAAAAAATGCGATATTTATAACTTCTGTATCCACGATATGTATACTTTTAGGGCTTTGTTCGCGGAAATCGTTATATTTCAGAGTGTCGGAAGGATTAAAATTTCATTTCCCAGCAAAGTCTTTTTACACGCACTAAGGCATTCGAGGGTGCATGCTTCTCGAGATTTTGCGTGCAAAGTACGACTGTGGTTGTGGGGAGAATTCTGTTGGGTCATTTGTGAACAATGTTACGATTTATGAGACAAATGTATAGTTCCTTTATATAAGTTATTATTTGATTAACTGTCTCATTTTTGTTCAAACGGATTTTACTATGTTTGAAGGTTTATAGGATTTTCCTTTGATAAACACGCCTTATTTTTTCAGGATGTAAGATAATATTTTGTATACCCCTAGATGGATCTTACAATTACACTACATACAGATCAATGTTTTTATAACTATAGAGGTATCTGTAAACGCTCGCTTATCCGGACTTCTCATTAGAGAAGTTCGAACAACAGACGGTGAGTCCGTAAATACAGGATATTACGTGTAGTAAAGGAATAAACAAGATATTCTAATTTTTACGGCGCGTACAGTCGGGCTTAATCCACCAGTATTTATTATAACTTAATGTATTAAAATTAAACGAAAACCTGCTCTGATTACTTATACGGTCGTGTGTTTCATAGGAAAAATCCTTTTTAATTCAAAAAGATATTGGTATGAACCAACATCGCTTTTCCCCACTCTGCTAGAGTCGCTTATTGTGTGGAATTTGCTATGCTTTGAACACTTCGGCAGTTTTTTGACTAACCTTGACCGCTTGACTAGGTGACACAGTCACCGAGTTTGCTTGTTTGTTGATTCTGACGGGCTACTGTTTCTATTTCTTTTTGTAATAATTAGGATCCTTCTCTTTATTACCATCGGCAACATATTGTGTGTTTTTAGCATTACGTTGCTGGTTACGTATAAAGCAATGAATGACTAACTATTAGGAACTGAGCGATTACTAATAAGACAAGTTATCTCTACTGTATGCAATATTAACTGTTTGTACTTCATTCTTTGCTAAAATTTGAAATAGTGAGAGATCCTGGTCAGCGCATTTGGCCTGATGAAAGTTTTTTACAGACATGTTATTCCTTGCAATCCAGCCGTATTTTTAAAGTTAAGTTGAGTCATTGAGGTTCGATATTTTATATAACTCAAAAAACTCAAGGCTAAAACTGCGATCGGGACTTGCAAAGGAGCATTTATTTTTTCATGACCCGAAATAGTGTTACCTCTAATTTATAATAGATTTGTACGGGTGTTCCACTTGTTTTTTGTGTGTTTTCTAATCACTACGGTGCTTAACGACCCTATCCATGCATCTGTATAAATACAGACGTCCACTGCGTAAACGCATATTCACTGTTTAATATGATTTGTTACGTAAGGGATTAAATAACAATCCCACCCAAAATGAATAAAATTCAACATAGTATATGATTATGATATTTCAGTAGAACTTCTGGAAACAGACACTCAAAGATAAAAACTCGCAGTAGCGAAATCTCAATGATATAGATAATTTCTGTAAAAAGTAAGATTAAGAATGTCTCGTAACTTCAGCCACAGGAATAACGAAATTCGACCTGCAAAGGAAACACTCAAAGTTACTCCAAATGAATAAAAAATTGTACTTAGCTTGCTTTTGTGGGAAGTCACGGTGTTCCGATAACGACACACGGCCTTGGTCCTCCTTCTCTATTTAGCGGACGACCTGGGTTTGGCTTCAGTTTTCCCCCGTGCGCGTTGTTTCGATGATTCGAGCCCTTGAAAATCCGATGCTGCAGACGCGTTCGGTTTGTTTCTTGCAGTGCCGGAAACGCTCACTAACGATGTTTTTCTTGAATGATTCTAATGAGAGACGAAGCTTCCGTTGCCGTAGGAAAAGGACACGTCGGTTTTGTTTCTTGAAGTTATTCACTAACGATGATACTAAGTTGCTTGACGAATCTTGTTGTTTTCTGAAGTCGCTCACTAATGATGATACTAGGTTGCTTGAAGAATCTGCTGCTTCATGATTTATTATTCTGTTTTTTCTTCGTAGGACGTTGTAGAGTTCTTCTGGTCCGCTGGCCACCAATATTAGGGCTTGTGCCTTGTATGATAAGGCGCCCTATGAGGTAATGTTAGACTAGCGATAATCTATACGCTAAGTCGGTTGGTATTACTCTTCCATCTTCAATGGAGTGTCTGGGGTTTTGTAGATCACTTACGAAGTCGGTATTATCTTTACGACGATGTGTTAAAACTCATGGTTCGGTGAGGTTCTTGTAGAAAACACAAGGTATAAAAATAGTATATTCTTCTGAAGTTTTACATGATGAAGATCAGGTATGATTGTACAAGTCTTCTAATAACGATAGCTTGATCGCTTCTGCCCATGATAATGGCTAATCCTATTCCCTCTACATGATAAAGCTTAGGTAAAGAGGCACAGGTCTTCTAATGACGATAGCTAACTCTCTTCTGCCTGTCTACCATCTCTGTTACAAGTTATGAAGGAACAGACAGTAGTTCGAACATTATGACATACTATCAGATGACATAGTTTACATACGAACACACAATCAAATGACACACGTACAGATCACGTAGGCGGTAGTTGTCTCAAGCAGGGTGGGAGCTTGGACTAATGTTTTTATAAACAATTGAATGACTACAGGTGACGGCATGTTATCTTAGCCTACATACTTATTGTATACGTCATCTTTAGCGTCTCTAGTCTGATCACATTCCTGCAAGCAATCTGGTTGACCTCTTTAGTTTTAGACTTTTTATATATATGGACTAACATTCCATATTTTTTATTATGTAAACGCTTACATATATATATATATATATTATATATATATATATATATATATATATATATATATATATATATATATATATGTAGGTATATATATATGCGTGTGTGTGTGTGTGTGTGTGTGTGTGTGTGTGTGTATACTTATATGTATGTATGTCTGTGAATCTACATATATACATATATGGTTATGCTTTCATTTATTAATTTGTTCAATAATATACATTGAATACCATCATAGACTTTATTCTAGGGCGGACATTCGTCCACGCGAGTTATGTGTGTGTTTGTGCATATATTTAGGTCTGCCTTCTATATCCAAATTAGATGTCTGTGCTTGGTACTTGTTACAGAGTCAAAAATACTCATTGATCTTTAGTAGGCATATAGAATTATGATACTGCTTTCCATGAGCGAAGTTCGTATTTGCATATAAACAAACAATAGACACAACGACGTCCTTGTAACTTCCTTGATTTTAGAAAAATAAAAGAAAAAAATACAGGAATTAGAAGCGATCGAATCGGAATTTCCTGATTCATAAGCAAATACACCCAAGACCTCTCAATACGACTCGAGACCCGATTCGCATATTCTCATTGTAATAACTGGAGATGGGCGTCTACACACCCCTCCCCCCCACCCAACAAAGTCCCGCAGTGGGATTGGATGGGAGAAGGCTTCGAATCCCACGAGCTTCTGTGATGAGTATTCGATTTCTAAGGATTAAAGCAAGGTCTATTAGATGCCTTGATAGTTCTGTTTATGATATCTAGGAAGATGAGGCGGGTTCCTGTGACCCAATTAGTATTGACACGTGTGCTCTCTCTCTCTCTCTCTCTCTCTCTCTCTCTCTCTTATATATAGTATATATATATATATATATATATATATATATATATATATATATATATATATATATGTGTGTGTGTGTGTGTGTGTGTGTGTGTGTATGTATATATATATATATATATATATATATATATATATCTATATATATATATAGATAGATATGTATATAAATATATATACCTAAGTATATAAATAAATACATATAATATATATATATATATATATATATATATATATATATATATATATATATGAATAAAGTTACCGACATTTGACTTGACTTGGATCTTACTATCGGGATGACCTTCATGCTTATTGGGATCACATCAGCAACATGTCAAACTGTCTAATATCCATTTCTCTATGCTTGCAGTTTATTGCGTTGTTGTCAGATACTTCCCTGCTCAGATTCATTTTATTTTTTTTTCTTTTCAATTTTTCAGTGCAATTTGACATTGATGGACCTATGCGGCACTGCATAATGTTTTGATGATGATTTCCAGTGATATGAATTCCATAGAGCGGTTAATTGTTGACTGTGCTAATTGGCAATTAATAACACTAAAATTTTAAGGTACATTTTAAATGAATGTATTTGATGCTCATATAATATTTCCCACCGTTATCCCTACATTAAGGGATTAGTTGCCTGATGAGGCTTCTCATCCACTGCCTTCTATCAAAGGCATCATCATCCTCCACCAAACCTCTTCTCTCCATATCTTCCTTCACTTTATCCTGCCATCTAATTCTCTGTCTCCCTCTCGATCTTCTTCCTCTAACAGGTTCCTCCCAAGCCCTCTTCACTCCCTCCTCATCATCCATCCTCAACACATGGCATACTAACTCAATCGTGCCTCTCTTATCACCTATGTAATCTTGACTAAGCCTGCCCTTCTTATTTCGTCATTTTCCAATCTCTCAAGCAGTGATATTCCCATAATCCACCTCAGCATTCTCAACTCTGTTCTCTCAGGCTTTACTTCCTCTTTTCTTCTTAGAGCCCACGTTTCCGATCCATACATTTTTACATCTGTGCATACTTAATTCGTAATTTCTTTATAATACTGAGTCTTGAATATCAACAAGGGCTGTCATTACACTATCAGGAAACCCTGTGAAATAAGCAAGGAAATTGTTTGTAAAAATGAAAAGCGCATGATATTTCTAGCATATCTTAGTGCTCGTCAATATCAGAAAGTTCCCTGTGACTGAAACTCGGCAATATCCAATTTTGAGGTACAGGTACTTCAGGACGGTGGAGAGCTTTGCAGTGAGTTCAATTTGTCGAAATAAAGAGGAAGGGATTCCTTCTGAAGTTAAGTGACGAAGTAAACGAAGTGGTAAGGGGTGGGGTTGGGGGGAGGGGCTCTTGCTTTTCAAACGTTCAGGGGAAAAGGCCACCTGAGAGAATCAAACGTTATTGATGGCTGACGCAAAAACCGATATTGCCTGTGTTGCTCTGGGCCAAATCCGCCGAGAACCGTAGGAGGGTCTTGATTTGAAGCAATTGAAAGGTCGATCAGTCATGGTTAGATTGGTAAAAGTTATCACAGAGTTCGAATTAGATTAGAACGATGGGCATTCTCTGTATTTCCAAGAAATAGCATAGCCTATAAATGCATTTCTCATTATAATATACATAATTAGTATCGTCAAACAAACACGTTGCCCTAATACATACTATATCCTACCGTGTAGTTTCTCCATCATGACACAGTGTCATAATTATGTTTCATTGAATAAAAGTACAAATACTGAACGCTCCACTCAGAGTTCCACAAATATTAATAAGATGCAATCTAATTTTTATCAAAAGTCATATAAAAAGCAGAGAATTGGGAGAAAATGGTGTAGATCAAGCGTATGATAATCAATACTTTGTTGATGGTGATTGTGAAGAAAAACCTTAGATGCTAGTGGAAGTGAATAGAAGTGTTATTTACATGAGAATGTTAAACGTGGTAATAAGCTAAAGTAAGATTATGGAATTGAGATCGATTTTAGTTTCATTTTCATATATTAAAAAGAGGGAGTTAGATTGTTTGGACAGTAGGAAAGAAAAGAGACCTAGAAATAAAAGGAGACGAAGTGCTATGGAATTAAGGGT
>NC_061099.1:45716183-45741183 GCF_015104395.2 Macrobrachium nipponense | reverse complement strand
TAATTTTGTCTAAAAAATGGTGTCCAGTTAGTTTTAAGATTGAGTTAAGTTCTATGAGTTAGGTTGGAAATTTTCTGTTGAAGATTACCTATATTTTGATTAAAATCTAACTTCATCAGTCTTTGGAATAACATCTCAAAAGGTAAGAAAAATCTGGCATAGTTGGCTCTAAAAGACGGAAGGCAGAAATCCAATCCAAAAAAAAGTAAAAACTCTTCTCTCTTTGATAAAACATAGTCAGAGTAGCTAAAAATACACTTGTTTCTTAGCTGGAATTCAGGAATAACAAAACCAAGGTTCAACAATTTTCTTTGATGTCTACTAAAAATATCAGAAATATAATTATTAATAAAATTACAAAACATTCTTTGGTGTAGTAAACGGTCTAGCATGGATAAATCATCGTATAATAACTTCTTAAGTTCTTCCATGTCAGTGGATAGTTTCTTAATAGCAGCAATTTTACAATCAATTTCTTTCATCAATAGAGTTCTGAGCGTATTCTTATAGAAGTCTGTATTGTATAGTGTGGATTTAAACAGTTTAAAGAGGACGAGTTTTTGAAAGACATCATTCAATTGGCAGTATTGAAAAAAGTCCAAATTAGCCTTCGCCTTTTCTAGTCTAAGCGTTGTTTTTTTCAAGTTTTCGTCACGTAGAGATTGTAGTGGACGGATAGCGGTGCTTGAGCAGTTGAGAAAAGTGTTGAATTCCTCGGAGTCGGAGACGAAAGGCAAACAAGAGGATGAAGAAGAGCTTCAGTATCATCTTTGGACAATATACGGTGCTTCAGCATTCAATTATACAGTGTCCAGAAGGAGTCCATGATACGAAATTTAAAAGGTCAAGTTTATTGCATATGATACGTTTCGCACATACATCTGTGTGCACCATCAGTCTGTGAATAAAATACAAAGACATATTATAAACAATCATATAAAATTACCAGGAATTCACAATTTTAAAAAATAAAGTCTAAAAAAGATTAAAAAGAGGAGTAAATTAGATTTATACACAGGTTATGTTGAAAACAATAGTGTCGAGCAGGACCCGATCAAACTAAACTAAAAATCCCCTTGTTACGTTCAAAGCAATAGTATCAAGCAGGACCGCATCAAACTATTATAGAAATCACCTCGTAACGTTGAAAACAATAGAGTGTCAAGCAGGACCGCACCAAACTACTTTAAGAATCACCTCGTTATGGTGAAAACGCCGATTACGTACTGCAATAAAAACTTCCATGGCGTAACATTCTTACAATGTTTCTATAATTACACAAACTTGCCACGGAAGTAAGAGAGAAAAAAAGAGGAAAAGATAAAAAAAGGAAATGACTGACGTGCCAATTAAGTACCGCATATCGGATGCAATTATTCGCCTCCCTGTTTTCGGAAGGGAGAGAATAATATTTTCCTCTAACTAAGGATAATTGTAATTTGGCTTTTAGCATTTGACATCTACAAAAGATTGAATTAGGAGGAAGGGATTCAGATGGTGACCATCAAAAGGACAATTTGGGCAAACTTAACATTAGACTATCGATGGGAATAGAAAAACTTAACAATCAGCCATCGATGGGAATAGGCAAACTTAACAGTTAATCAGCCATCGATAGGAATAGACAAACTTAATAATCAGCTATTGATAGGAATAGGCAAACTTCAATCAACTGTCGATGGGAATAAGCAAACTTCAATCAATCATCGATGGGAATAGACAGACTTAACAAACAGCTATCGATGGCAATAGGCAAACTTGAATCAGCAATTGATAGGAATAAGCAAACTTCAATCAAATGGATGGGAATAGAAAGATTTAACAATCAGTTATCGATGTGAATAAACAGACTTAACAATCTACTATCGATGGGAATAGGCTAACATAACAATCAGCTATCAATGGGAATAGGCAAACATTACAGTCAGTTATTGATGGCAATAGACAGACTTAACAATCAGCTATCGATGATAATAGGCAAACTTAACAATCAGCTATTGATGGGAATAAGCAAACTTCAATCAACTATCGATGGGAATAGGCAAACATAACAATCAGCTATCCATGGGAATAGGCAAATTTAACAATCAGCTATCGATGAGAATAGGCAAACTTCAATCAGCTATTGATGGGAATAGGCAGACTTAACGATCAGCTATCGATGATAACAGGCAAACTTAACAATTAGCTATCGATGGGAATAGGCAGACTTAACAATCAGCTTTCGATGGGAATAGGTAAATGTAACGATCAGCTCTCAATGAGAATAGGCAAACTTCAATCAGCTATTGGTGGGAGTAAGCAAACTTAGCAATCAGCTATCGATGATAATAGGCAAACTTAACAATTAGGTATCGATGGGAATAGACAAACTTAACAATCAGATATCGATGAGAATAGACACAGCAAAGTCGAACTAAAATCGTATATCTCTCGATAGCCAAATAAATTATCCGACTATCTAATTTTGTACTTAAACTGGGGAATAATCAAGTCATTCAAAGATAAGACGAATTTGATACTGACGGTCGTTTGTAGCGCTCTTTTTGGAATTATAGAAAGGTAAAATAAGTTCAGATTGCAGAAGTAGATTGTCTTAGCAGTGCATCGTATCCCAAACATTTCCAAGATAAAAAAAAAAACTTCAATCCTTTTCCTCCTGTACAAAATATACAGACCTGTTCATGTTCTTGGAAATAATTTGATAATAAAAGCTTTATTGTCAAGGACACTGTACTTACCCGAAAGTAATCTAGTTACGTAATGTTCTTGTTATATAACCTTCCATAGACTTGTGATATCAATTTTCGTAACAACTTCGGCCAGTCAAAAACTCCCAGTTTGTATAAGGCTTCCTAAACAAAATTAACTCAAAACACGTTCTATGACAGGAACTAATTTCAAATTAACTCCCTTCAAGAAACCAGGGACATTATGTATGTGAATAGCATTGAAAATTATATTAGGGCGTATTTTCCTCAATGAATATATGTAATCACAGAGATTACACAGAGATTACATGTATATCCAATGATGATGATGGCTCTCTCTTGCCTCTGTACTTTAATATTACATGTTCCTGGCAGTAGTTACATAACTGTCTGTAATATACAGTATTCATATAATCGAAATTGAATTATATTCATCAGATATGCAGAATATCATATGTTCATTACATCTGTCGGTTCTATTGACAGATTAAATCAGTACACTCAACCTGCTCGTGGGATGCAAACTGCCAAACTTGTGTCAGATGTGGTTTACATAGAGAACAACAACTGAATGGTGCTTGTAAGAACAGAGCGCAAATTAAGCTTGTGTAAATGTTGACAAACTTTTCATCACCTTCCATGAAAGTGACGATGGAATGATAAAAGCATCCAAAGCTGCTACTTGTGTGGCCATGTGTTTTTTTTCTTTTTTTTTTCTTTTTTTTCAAGACCCCCCAGATGCTGAAGCCTTGCCGAGGATGGGGGGCTTAGGGTTCAGCAGCTGGTCCCTGATGCCTGGTGGGAACTGCTTTCTCGCTGGGCCTTGGTGCCAAGCTGTTGATCCAACTAAATAAGTCAGCCCTTTTCCTCCTACTAAAAACATTTCATCTTTCTGCCTTCCTCCCCTTATATGGAATGGATTCTGTGATGATGACTGTTGGCTTGGTTTTGGACATGATTTAGTCTAAATCTTGGGATTTGAAGGAGGGTGAGCATGGACGGCATGCCACCGCACCCGTAGAACTCTAGTACCTGACGTGGTCGAGCGAGGGGAAAGTTTAATGTCAAACCCTATCCTCAGTGCCGGGTCTGATCTCGACGGACATCATGACGCCTTAGCACTGGAGATAGGGTGTATATCCGGTAATTACCCCTAGGACGACCCTAATTAAAGGGATGATCCGTCCTCTAAGTGTGACTCCATGGTGGGTATGGGTAATATCTGGATGAACTATGTTCTTTTCGTTATATGGCAACCCCCCCTATTTCTGCTGACGACCCTATGCTTTCGTCAAAGGACTTGTCCACAGAACCCAAACTTCAATCTTTCATGGTCGGTCCCCATGATCAATGCAGTACCCCTGGGCCGAATGACAGACGGACACAGTTGACGACCCAAAGCAATGCAAGTAGATATACTGCCAGGAAATTACGACAAAAAGCATCTGGTTCCAGTATTGTCACACTGGAAACATTTGTCATGAAGAAAAATAAAAAGTATGAAATAGCTCCTGGGGTCTTTGTACCCAATTCTTTTAATAAATACCGGAATTTGAAGCTTGAAGGTGATGATATAGACATTTTTCAAGTACACAGGGAAATTGTGAAATGTTGCGGCAGACAGCCAAAAATAACATCCCAAAATGGAAATATGCTTCTCGTAGAAAGCATCTCCCCAGAGGAGAGCATTAAGTTGATGGGATTGTCAGACCTTGTGGGAGTTACGGTTGAGTGTACTCCTCACTCCAGCCTGAACTCCAGCAAGGGCTTGATTTATACCCCCCAGTTGATGGCTTTCTCTGAGGAGAGACTTTTAACAGAATTAAAAGACCAGGGTGTGATAAAGGTGGAAAGGATGTAAAAGAAGGTTGAAAATAATAGAATACCTCAGTCTATATTAATATTAACTTTTGGTACTTTAAGACTTCCGGAATATGTCTCTGCAGCCTGGTATAGGTTTAAGATAAAGCTGTACATCCCGAGACCCAGAAGGTGTTTTTATTGCCAGCATTTTGGACACACCCTACAATCGTGTCGATCCAAATTGCAAGAAAATCCTGCAGTCTGTGTCAACTGTGGAGATGACGAGCATGGTATGTGCGACAGGGAACCTAAATGTGTTCACTGTGGTGAGGGACATGCATCGTAGTCTCAGCAGTGTGATTATATATTTACTCGAAAAGGAAATCCAAGCAATTAGAGTAATAGAAAGAACAACATTTAAGGAAGCACGAGAGAGAGCCAAAGCAAAGACTGTAAGACCTGGTCTAAGTTTTGCTTCTGTAGTAGCAAAGTTAAGAAACCAAAAGAAAGAGACAAATAAAAACACCCAAGTTAAGACCGCAAAAGGAAAATCAAGTAAAGAATCTTTAAAAAGACAGCTAACTGAATCATTCGAGTCAACTGATGATGAGAATGTAAAGACAAGGTTCACTATAACCAACAAGAAAGACCCTAGTATGGAATTGAAGAAGATGGAAGTGCCCGTTGAGATACACCCTCCACCATCTGCCAGTGGTTGCTGGTCTGGCGCCAGCTTCTGTTGGTGCCAATTCCTCTTTGGAGGACAAACCAGCAGATGCTTGTCCCTCGGTGCCAGTCCTCGCTGGTACTTCTGCCTCATTAGTGGCAGAGCTGGCAACTGCCAGCAATACAAAGACACTTGATGTGGTCTCTTTAGAGAACACCTCTGCTCTCTCGTCTCGATAGAGATGGAAAGTGAAGTAACTAAAAAACCCTTCGGTGTCAAAGACATTGAAGGAAAAGATGTTGGCTCTACGAAGGCGATAACTCCTCCCAAGAAGCCAACAAAACTTTCCATCAAAATGCCTCCCCCCAGTAGAAAAAAGAACTCCCAATCTTGTAAAAAGGAACCACAATGTTGATCCCAAACATGAATAAATTCACTTCCATTATTGTGGAACTGTCAGGGACTGCAAGCGAAGTATGAGGAAGTGAAGCTTTTGATCTATGAGCACTCTCCTGTAGGGATATGTTTGCAGGAGACCATGCTAGTTGAATATACATATCCCTTATCCTAGGGAATATGTTCACTATAGAACTAAATTTGATCTAGAAGTGGGAAATCATGGTGGATCCCTCATCTACATCCGTCGAGATGCTCCACACTACCAAGTGAAACTAAATACTTTTCTTCAAGCTGTGGCTGTACGAATTAATTTAAGGAGGCAATATACTATATGTTCCCTTTACATTCCACCTAATACCCATGTCTCCTACGAGAACTTAATATACTTGATGCAGCAACTACCAGAGCCATTTCTTCTACTTGGTGACTTCAATAGTAGGCATCCATTGTGGGGAGATGTAACATCAAACCAAAAAGGGAAATGATGGCATCTTTAATAGAAAATGAAGATATAGGTCTTCTTAATACTGGAGAACCTACACATTATCACATTCAGACAGGCACCGTCTCCTGCATCGACCTTTCAATATGTAGCTCCAACTGCAGTGTTGATTTTAGTTGGAGAACAAAAGATGACTGGCATACCAGTGACCATTCTCCAATTGTGATCGACACCAATGATGGTCCACCTATCCCGAGATCACCACGATGGTGTTTAGAGAAAGCAAATTGGAGAAAATTCAAAGATTTGAGTGATTTGGAGGGGGATGCAAAAGATTTCCCAAGTGTAGATGATGCCATTGATCTACTCAATGGAACATTACATACTGCAGGTCTGCACTCGATTCCTCAAACTAAAGGACTATTCAGGAGACGGCCATCGATAACTGATTGTTATGTTTGCCTATTCGACCCGATAGCTGATTGTTAAGTTTACCTATTCCCATCGATAGTTGATTCTTAAGTTTGCCTATTCCCATCGGTAGTAGATTGTTAAGTCTGTCTATTCCCATCGATAACTGATTGTTATGTTTGCCTATTCCAACCGATAGCTGATTGTTAAGTTTGCCTGTTCCCATCGATAGCTGATTGTTATGTTTGCCTATTCCCATCGATAGTTGATTGTTAAGTTTGCCTATTCCCATCGGTAGTAGATTGTTAAGTCTGTCTATTCCCATCGATAACTGATTGTTATGTTTGCCTATTCCCATCGATAGCTGATTGTTAAGTCTTTCTATTCCCATCCATAGTTGATTAAAGTGTGCTTATTCCAATCAATAGCTGATTGCTAAATTTGCCTATTCCCATAGATAGCTGATTGTTAAGTCTGTTTATTCCCATCGATAACTGATTGTTATGTTTGCCTATTCCCATCGATAGCTGATTGTTATGTTTGCCTATTCCCATCGATAACTTATTGTTATGTTTGCCTACTCCCATCAATAGCTGATTGAAGTTTGCCTATTCCTATCAATAGCTGATTGTTAAGTCTGTCTATTTCCATCGATAGCTGATTGAAGTTTGCTTATTCCCATCGACAGCTGATTGAAGTTTCCCTATTCCCATCGATGGCTGATTGTTAAGTTTGCCTATTCCCATCGATAGTTGATTGAAGTTTGCATATTCCCATCAATAGCTGATTGAAGTTTGCTTATTCTCATCGATAGCTGATTGAAGTTTGCCTATTCCCATCGATGGCTGATTGTTAAGTTTGCCTAAATTGTCCTTTTGTGGTCACCATCTGAATCCCTTCCTCATAATTCAATCTTTTGTAGATGTCAAATGCTAAAAGCCAAATTATAATTATCCTTAGTTAGAGAAAAATATTTTTATTTTTTTACCACAATAAGGCTTCCCTCTCCTACGCCTCATCACGCTACAAAGTTTTACTAATTACAACATTAATCTACATGCGTAATGTGAGACTGTATGAGAGAATGTGTTCGAGTTTTCGCCATTTAAAGGGATTCGGCATCAAATGCATTCTCCCCCTTCCGAAAACAGGGAGGCGAATAATTGCATCCGATGTGAGGTACTTAATTGGTACGTCAGTCATTTCCTTTTTTTATTTTTTCCTCATTTTTGTCTCTTACTTCCGTGGCAAGATCGTGTAATTATAGAAACATTGTAAGAAAGTTACGCCATGGAAGTTTTTACTGCAGTACGTAATTAGTGTTTTCACCATAACGAGGTGATTTTTAAAGTAGTTTGGTGCGGTCCTGCTTGACACTCTATTGTTTTCAACGTTATGAGGTGATTTCTATAATAGTTTGATGCGGTCCTTCTTGATACTATTGCTTTCAACTTAACAAGGTGATTTTTATAGTAGTTTGGTGCGGTCCTGCTTCACACTCTATTGTTTTCAACGTAACCTGTGTATAAATCTGATTGCATTATCAAAAGCAGAAAATCTGGAAATCTAAGAAACTAAAAATCGAAAATAGGTCTAAATAACATTGCATGTGTTTGGAAAAAAACGGATTATCCATTACCACATGAGGACTATTAGTGCCATGCTGTTCCAACCCAGCACTATAGTAGATTCACATCAACCGTGCATCTCATGTCTAAGCCTGTCCTTCACGACACTCCTGATTGGCTGTTGATAATCCAATCATAGGCTGGAAACTTTCAGTCTCTCTCGAGAGTTCACGTAGGCAGGATGCATGAAAATATTTCAATTCCATACTAAGGTTTGTCTTGTTGGTTCTAGTGAACCGTGTCTTTATATTCCCATCATCAGTTGACTCGAATGATTCAGTTAGCTGTCTTTTTAATGACTCTTTACTTGATTTTCCTTTTGCGGTCTTAACTTGGGTGTTTTTATTTGTCTCTTTCTTTTGGTTTCTTAACTTTGCTACTACAGAAGCAAAACTTAGACAAGGTCTTACAGTCTTTGCTTTGGCTCTCTCTCGTGCTTCCTTAAATGTTGTTCTTTCTATTTCTCTAATTGCTTGGATTTCCTTTTCGAGGTAATATATAATCAGACTGCTGAGATGATGATGCATGTCCCTCACCACAGTGAACACATTTAGGTTCCTTGTCGCACATACCATGCTCGTCATCTCCACAGTTGACACAGACTGCAGGATTTTCTTCCAATTTGGATCGGTATGATTGTAGGGCGTGTCCAAAATGCTGGCAATGAAAACACCTTGTGGGTCTCGGAATGTACAGCTTTATCTTAAACCTATACCAGGCTGCAGAGACATATTCCGGAAGTCTTAAAGTACCAAAAGTTAATATTAATGTAGGCTGAGGTATTCTATTTTTAGATGAATCCTTAAAACCTGATTTTCAGTTAATAAATGGTTTGTTGTATAAAATACTCGCAGAGAAAAATGGTTGTTCTCGACTATATATCCCAAAAACACTAACCAGAGAAGTTGTGGAACTAACACACTCATATAAGTTGGCAGGACATCCAGGAATTAAAAAGACAACTAGAATCATTACCGGGAATAATTTTTGGCCACATTGTAGTGGTGATGCCAAGAACTTTGGATAAAATTGCGTAGTTTGTAACCAACATGAAGGTAACGTAAATACAAAAGCTCCACTTGAAAAATATCTGTCAGAGTTAAATCCATTTCAAGTAGGTGGGGGGGGAGGTTATGTAGAACAAATCTGTTACGTAGAGCATATCTTGGTACAGCAAATTTATTAAGGGGTACTTCGTCATAGCGTTTCTCAGTTCATGACATCGTGTGTCTAATTGCCATGATTATTGTAGCGTTCAATCATATCGCTCAAGGTAAAGAGTTATTGCGCTCTCTCTCTCTCTCTCTCACAATATATATATATATATATATATATATATATATATATATATATATATATATATATATATATATATATATATATATATATTGTATTACCTATAGTCTTGTAATTGTAAGTACCAACGAATCCTACTTATAATTGAGTAATTACTGCAGGATATAATTGTACCCGATTCAGATTTGTGCAATGTTAAAATGAAGACAATTCAGAGAAATATTGAATGCAGTGCCAACAGTAATTTCCGGATATTAATTGAGTTTACCTTTTCAGTTCATAATCTGATGAATGAGGTGAATTTTCATTCTTGGATATCCAGATGAGTGTCGTTGAATTTAGTTCTCCCTTATCGTGAAGTAGTAGATTATCTTTCAAGTTCAATTTTTCTTGGCGCAATGAAAGCATCGATTCTCAAAATGGTGTTTTATTATTAAATGATCCACCTTTTCAGTTAATGACGTTTCCTATTAGTTTTTTATCTTTGTGGTACGAAATCATGATTTCAGTGTAGCGCTTTCGTCATTTTTCCAAAGTTTTCCATATTAGTTTAAAGGCACTTCTAATCAATGGAAAATATTCCCTCGTACAGATTGAAATGTCTCGATATGTTCTACGTTACAGACCCTCTTTGTTCCTACTTAGAATCTTTTTCACCATTTGTTCCTACTTAGATTCTTTTTCAGATCTTTGTTCCTATTTAAAATCTTTTTCGGATCTTTGTTCCTACATAAAATCTTTCTCCGATCTTTGTTCCTACTTAAAATGTTCCGCTGCTCTTTGAAAATATTTCTCTGCTTTTTCTTCCTACTTAGTATCTTTCTCAGATCTTTGTTCCTATTTAAAATCTTTTTCGTGTCTTTGTTCATACATAAAATCTTTCTCAGATCTTTGTTCCTACTTAAAATGTTCCTCTTCGCTTTGAAAATATTTCTCTGCTCTTTGTTCCTACTTAGAATCTTTCTCGGATCTTTGTTTTTACTTAAAATGTTTCCTGGATCTTTGTTCCTACTTAGAATCTTTTTTCGGATCTTTGTTCCTACTTAGAATCTTTCTCAGAGCTTTGTTCCTACTTAAAATCTTTTCGAATCTTTGTTCCTACTTAAAATCTTTCTCAGATCTTTGTTCCTATTTATAATCTTTCTCAGATCTTTGTTCGTACTTGAAATGTTTCTCGGTTCTTTGTTCCTACTTAGAATATTTATCCGCTCTTTGTGCCTACTTAAAAGCTTTCTCTTTAGCTTTTAATCCCTTAAAGTATATTTGCTTCCCATATTCTCTACTTACACACACACACACACACACACACACACACACACACATCACACATATATATATATATATATATATATATATATATATAATATATATATATATATATATATATATATATATATATATATATATATATATATATATATATATATATATATATATATATATATATATATATATATTTCCTTTTTGTAACTACCTTACATCACCATTCTCAATCTTTCCTTAGTCCTCACCCACCGCAAAAGAAATTTTTTTTTTTAACTCTTCCACTTGTCCCGTATCCTAAAATCTTCCTCGCTCTTTTGACCTTACTCCGTTTCAGCGGCTTTCCTACGTAACACATCCCAGACAAATCCCTCCTACTAAGGTTCCAAATATATACCACTTACGTCCTTCCCTCTCCCAAAAGTAAGGGCGAGCCCTCTCGCATCTCTCATTCCAGGGTTGGGTTCCAGGTCCCTCAGTTTAGTTAAGATTCTTATGATATATATATATTTTTTTAATCTTTTCTTCAAATTTGTTTGTGAGTACACGAATGCCTATTTCCGAGAGGTTGGACGGTCATGGTTTTCGAAATTTATTTTCGCTTACTCGAGGAGTAACCCTACAAAGTGCTTCGTTATTGTTGTTTTTTTTTTTGTTCTGGTTTCGGGGTGTAGGAAAGGTTTATGAAAGAGCCTAAAAAGGTCTGAAAAAGCTTTTTGCGTTGAATTAAAAGTACAGGAATTTCAGGATAGCATATTTATGATTTATTCATTATATTAAAATATAAAAAATAAATATGATTTTCAATAGTATGAAAAAATATTCCCAATAAGATATATTGCATTTATTTTAATTTTCGTTGATGAAACGATGCTCTATTTGACCGTAGATTTGAGCACGTTTGAATTCAAATTAAAAGTTAGGAATATGATGTTTACGACTTATGAGTGGGGGGAAAATCTTGCATGCAGCTACAGTAAGCTGGAGGTCGGATTACGCCTTGTTCCTTTTGTAATTTAATTCCTCTGAATATATTATATATATATATATTATATATATATATTATATAAATATATATATATCTATATGTAAATACACACACACACACACACACACACACACACCACACAGATTATTATATATTATTAATATATATATATATAATTATATATATATATATATACACATATTACGTATACGTAAGTCATATACTTAATGTTGACTGCTATGCCTATTTGTTTGTAGCACCCACTCTCTCTCTCTCTCTCTCTCTCTCTCTCTCTCTCTCTCGCGCTCTTATTCTCCTCTCTCTCTCTCTCTCTCCAGACATACCATCACATCCGGCCACTCCCCCTCCTTTCCCATCATCCTTCCTTATTTCTGCCGTGATAAGAACTAATAACATCCCCTCACAAGACTTTCCCTCGAAGGTGAAGAAAGATTGGCTTCATCTGAGCCGGGGTGGACCAAGGAAGGAAAACGCAGGAGACTAAAAAAACAACTCCAGAGAATTTGTCTGGGAATTGAGGTACTTTGACAGACAAAATTCCAGAGTTGTAAGAAAAAACTCAAGAACTTCTTTTAGAATTATGGTATTCTGACAAACTAAATTCCAGATTTGTACGAAAGAACTCAAAGTTTATTTATTTATTTATTTTTAGAGTTATGGTACTTTGACAGATGAGATACTAGAGTTGTACGAAACAACTCAAGAATTTTCTTTAGAATTATGGTAACCTTTGACATATGAGATTCTAGAGAATTTTCTTTAGAATTTATAGTACTTTGACAGACGAAATTGTAGAGTTCTACGAAAAAATTCAAGAATTTTCTTTAGATTTATGGTACGTTGACAGATGAGACTCTAGAGTTCTACGAAACATTTCAAGAATTTTCTTTGGAATTATGGTACTTTGACAGACGACATTCCAGAGTTTTAAGAAACAACTCAACAATTTTCTTAAGATTTATGGTACTTTGACAGACGACATTCCAGAGTTGTAGGAAACAATGTAAGAATTTTCTTTAGAATTATGGTACTTTAACAGACGACATTCCAGAGGTTTAAGAAACAACTCAACAATTTTCTTTAGAATTATGGTACTTTGACAGCCGAGATTTTAGAGTTTTACGAAGCAACTCAAAAATTTTCTTTAGAATTATGGTACTTTGACAGCCGAGATTTTAGAGTTTTACGAAGCAACTCAAAAAATTTCTTTAGAATTATGGTACTTTGCAGTCGAGATTTTAGAGTTTTACGAGCCAACTTCAAGGAATTTTCTTAGATTAAAGTACTTTGACAGCGGAGATTTTAGAGTTTTACGAATCAACTCAAGATTTTCTTTAGAATTATGGTAATTTGACAGATGAGATTCTAGAGTTGTATAAAGCAGCTCAAGTATTTTCTTGAGAATAAAGGTACTTTCACAAACTAAATTCTAGAGTTTTACAGAATAACTCAAGAATTTTCTGTAGAATGATTGTACTTTGACAGAAGAAACTCTAGACTTGTACGAAACACTTCAAATATTTCCTTTAGAATTTTGGTACTTTGAGAGATAAAATTCCCATTTTTCATCCCAGACAAAAAATCATAAAGAATATACGAAAAATCATTATTTAGCATAAAACAAATCAGAAATCTTCCTCAGCATTGGGTCACTTTGACAGATCACATTCCATAACAAAATGTCATAAAGAATGTAATAACAGTCGATATTTTACATAAAACAACTTAAGAAAAACAATTCAGGATTTCTCCTTAGAAACAGAGTAGGTACTTTGGCGGATAAAATTCCCCTTTTTACCCAATTTATATGAACTCGATGAATTTCCTTTGAAAATTTGGTACTTTGAAAAATATTATTTCTCTATTTCCTCCCAAACAATACACCTTAAAGAATACAAGTTCAGTCGATTTTGTGTAATACGTCGAGCAAAGGTTCCAGGTTTATTCAGATACCTGCCTCTGGGATTTTCCCCCTCGGTCTTACCTAGAGGAAGGATCCGATTACAAATCTTCGGGAATACAAAAACCGCTCTATTCTGGGAAGAAGATGAACGTCGATGGTAAGTTGTGAGAGGGTGTTTATTTATTTGTGAACTGAGGTAGTCGGTAAATATTTACGATTTTATAAGTACTTCCTGGTGATCAAACGGGGTCAGTCTCTAATGGATGAGGTCTTTTTGCTTGTAGACTTACACGCTTATTAAATATCCCCCCGCCACCGCGCCCCCCTCCCCCCCCCATATTTTTCTCTCTCCAATAGAGAACATTACAGTTGGTGGGTGACGGTTGGCGGAATTTGCTTACATGATGGATTTTCTTAAAAGATATACTAAAGTAATTATTGTTGTACTTCCAAAGTGAGTTAGAGAATGGTACTGGATATATATATATATATATATATATATATATATATATATATATATATAATATATATATATATATATATATATATATATCCAGTACCATTCTCTAACTTACTTTGGAAATACGACAATAATTACTTTAGTATGTATATCTTTTAAGAAATCCATCATGTAAGCAAATTCCGCCAACCGTCACCCACCAACTGTAATGTTCTCTTTTGGAGAGAGAGAAAAATATGGGGGGGAGGGGGCGCGGTGGCGGGGGATATTTAATAAGCGTGTAAGTCTACAAGCAAAAAGACCTCATCCATTAGAGACTGACCCCGTTTGATCACCAGGAAGTACTTAAAATCGTTAAATATTTACTGACTACCTCAGTTCACAAATAAATAAACACCCTCTCACAACTTACTATCGACGCTCATCTTCTTCCCAGAATAGAGAGAGAGAGAGAGAGATGCATTTGCTACATCCCGCTGTTGGTGAGATTACAGAATGTAATTATAGGTTAAATCATTTTTCTAACAAAAAAAAAAAAACGAACGCTTCCTCTCTCTCTCTCTCTCTCTCTCTCTCTCTCTCTCTGGTTCATCATTAAAGTAATTGCAAATAGTATGGCTATTTTAGATGTAATCGCCCCGAAAAATTTTCCTATTTCTTATTGTGGGTATACATATACATATATATATATATATGTATATGTATACCCACAATAAGAAATAGGATATAATTTTCGAGGCCAATTACGTCTAAAATAGCCATACTATTTGCAATTACTTTAATGATGAACCAGTGAGAGAGAGAGAGAGAGAGAGAGAGAGAGAGAGAGGAGAGAGATTAGGAAGCGTTCGTTTTTTTTTTTTTTGTTAGAGAAATGATTTAACCTATAATTACATTATATAATCTCACCAACAGCAGGATGTAGCAAATGTTTCTCTCTCTCTCTCTCTCTCTCTCTCTCTCTCTCTCTCTCTCTCTCTCTCTCTCTCTCTCTGTTTTTACGGTGTAAATTATGACTTCGTGTTATTTATTACATAATCTTCGCCTCGTTTTTATTTATTTTTCTCCGTTTATTTTAAATGCAAGAGCTTGTGGAGTGATACTTTATTGACAATATTTCAATTATCTTCTCGTAAGTGAAATACCTAAATAGATATATTGTTCAGCGAAAGGAATATGTAAACTCCTTTCTTTGAATGTCTCTCGGCTAACATATTACAGTATATCGCTCTGCAAAAGCTTAAAAGGCCGAGGGAAATATTTCTATTACAAAAACAAACAAAGAAAACAACGCCGAAGGAAATATCTCTATAAGAAAAATAAAAAACAATTCGCCCCAAGTGATATGAAACCTTGGATGATGGAGATAAGATAAATATCTGATTGAAAAGTATTGATACAAACTAAAGAAACTATATATGATAAGAAATATGTCTAAAGTAGAACAAAGCCAAGTTTGGAGATGTTTTTTCAAAACCGAAAATAATCCACCTTATACTCCATTTAGAATATTTCTTGCCCTTATATTTTTCTGCTAGTCATATTGTTACTATAATAAACGTTTTTATTGATAATTTTGATGTATTTAGGTCTTTTATTCGAGTCGAATTGTTTACCAAAAATAAACAGATGCCGGAAAACAAAGGTTGAATCGTGCAATTTAGTCATAGCTACGAGCAAAACCAATTTCAAATGCGATGTGCGGAAACCCCGCCTCCCTACTCTACGCAAATTAAACTTCAGAGGAAGAGTAACATTGCATTATGGGTAAGGGCGATTAGGTATTCGGGGAAAAAGGTAGAAGTTCTCCTCTCTCTCGTCTCTCTCCTTCTCCTCTCTCTCTCTCTCTCTCTCTCTCTCTCTCTCTCTCTCTCTCGAAAGACATGCCTTTGATGATGCCGAGGTAATAGATGAGAGATAGATGAGTCGATTTCTTCCTAATATTTGTTTTATATATATGTGCAGATATATATATATATATAATATATATATATATATATATACATATATATATATATATATATATATATATATATATATATATATATATAAAGATATATGCCACGAAGGAAAAATAAACGAAGGAGGATCTGCAAGATCTTTCGACGTTAAACGTCCTTTACTGAGCAAGAGACTGACATAAATACGAGAAAAGACAATACAAGAATATTCGCATAACTGACAGATAGGGATTATAAAGAGATTAGTACCTAGAATCCGACACACTGGAAGATAAGAAACCTTCCCAAACAAGCATAAACAATGGGTGCAATTAAAGGTTTAAGACAATCATCTCAGATACAATATCAAGACAATTAAAGGATTATAGGTGACAGTTATTCAGAACTTGGTAAACAAAACCATATTCACAAATACATGTCAGACATACTTACAACAAAAATAATAACTCTAAGGCAACTGATTTTTATTTAAAGTCAGTAATTATATCTTTGGGGTCATTCTTAAACATGTTACAGATACAAGGGTCTAAATGAAAAGGTCACGACTAACATTGAAATTACAATGAAAAGTAAGTTGTATTAAAGCAGATTCTAAAAGATTTCGTGATAAGACATCTCTTGACTTGCAATACTGAACTATCAACCCAATTTATTCGGTGGTTGTTTTCACTTGAATGAATGAATATTGCATTAGATTTTTGCCCAGTTTTTACAGAATATTTATGCTGCTTAGCCTTACTTCTAAGGCCTTTGCTAGACTGTACCGAGATAAAATGAGGGACAATCCATACATGGAATTTTATTTATTATGTTGTTGCTTTCTCTGGGGCCATTTTTTATTAACATTCCTTTTAGTGTGTTATTATAGGAAAAAAACAAGGTTGACATTAAAAGCTTTTAACAATAATTTAATGGTTTCAAATCCGTTAAAATAAGCAACTGAGAATGCTTAGAATTTTCTTTCTGTGTGTTTACTTACAGTATGAAAACTTTTGTATGTATATATATAAATATATATATATATATATATATATATATATATATATATATATATATATATATATATATATATATATATATATATATATATATATATACATACACGCAGACACATACACACACACACACACACACACACACAACACACACATATATATATATATATATATATTAATATATAAAATATATATATATATTAACACGGGTTGTAACACGAGTTATGCAAATATTTTGTGAAATGAAAGAAAAGGTAAATCTAAGTAGAAAATGTTCTATAAACATATGCATTTTAAGGCATCGTTCATCCGTAAGGTGAAATTTAAAATTAACTGGTTCCCTTAACTCTGCGCTCGGCCAAAATGGCGTACACTACGTCTGAGTAGTCAGAGCTATTGGGTTGGGGTTTGGGGGTGGGTGGGGGGGGGGGGTAGGGGGGGGGGGGGGGGGGGGGGGGGGGGGGGGGGGGGGGGGGGGGGGGGTGGGGGGGGGGGGGTGGGGGGGTGGGGGAAGGTTATGGATTTGAATTAGGCAACTGGATTGTTAGTCTTGTGATTATGACTTTTTTTCTCGCAGTTTTTTGAAAAAAGTAACATTACGGTCCCTTCAATTAGTAAATCACCTGTGAACCGACTTCACTGTAATCTAATCTAATTTTAATGATTAGCTTTAGCCTACATATCAAGAAAGTAGTGTAAATGTCACGGAATTGTTGAATCAGGAGTCAGGACTAGGCCTATGCCGAATGAGTGATAATGACAGTAATCATGATGACGAGGGAATGCAGGTAGGGAGGTTACTGCCTTTTTCGATTACTGCATGAATATAATACGTACTACCTTTTTCAGGAAAGACTTACGAACGTAAATTTTCCGTAGTCTCCATTCTTTTCGTCTAACAAAGACGAAAGCATTTTCTCAAGTGTGTTTTTCCCATAGACTGGTGTATGATGAATACTTCTGATGGAAAATGGGAGCTTTTTGAAAATACGTTTTAAATCTTTGATCGGTGTTTAACGAATAGGCCTATCTACGATGGAGGGGAGATTCCATTCGGTGTCCTTTTCTTTTCTTTATCGGAGTCCAGTGAATATAATTGATGGAGAAGGAGGATGTTTCATTGATACTTACATTTTCCCCTTTGTTCAATTTCTAAAGAATACATTTGATTTGAAAGTATTTCATTCGCATACTTAATCACCGATTTCCTTTTTTTTTTTTATAGAGTGAAGTTTATTGTTGCGAAACCCATAAATAAACATCATATCTGCATATTCCACTTTACTGGAATAGTAAGGCATTGTCTCCAGTTTGTTGCTGTGGGTAACAAGTGAAGTGATCAGCTCCTGCTTCCCCCACCCGCCACCCCCCCATAGCCGTGCATACTCCGACATCCATTGGCCCATTTACCATGAACCAGTTATTTTTGAAAAATTCACACCTTACCGACAACGAAGGCTTATAATGCCCTAACGTGTATAAAACATTTTCTATTCAGAATTACTTCTTTTTCTTTCACTTCTCGAAATTTTTGCATAAACTCGTGTTACACCCTGTACATATATATATATATATATATATATATATATATATATATATATATATATATATATATATAGTGTATATATATATATATATATATATATATATATATATATTGAGAAGAAAATTGTTTTGATATATTGTTCAATTTTCTTCCTCGCAAACCAAATATTGAGGTACTGTATTATTCCAACCCCGGTGTTAGAATGATATAATGGTTTCCTCTCCACGAAAAATCTGGAAACCATGTTCAGCAAATTGTCCATAAAATCCACTTTACCGTTTTGTGTAACTGTGATTGGATTGGTATTCAGGATGCATGTGTAGTCAATAAGTCAAATATTTATGCTTTATAAGCTTATCCATAAAAGTTATTGTACGTATCATAAATAAAACAAAAGCAAGAATAAAATACAGTAAAATTTATCGTATTTCCTCTGACTGATCTCAAATGACACCAAGGTCATTAGTTTATGTAAAGTTATTCAAATTATTTACTACTTTTTATCTATAAAACACTTCATAATCATAATAGTTTATTTTACATAATTACGATAATTTATTTTTTTATGTAAATTAAATATCAAAGCATTTTATTTGTTACACCTATTATTGCAAAAGACTAGAGACTGCATCAAATTTCACGCATTTTGTTCCTTCAAATATGATACGTAATTTTTATTATTGAACTTGTAAGTATATGATATAATATTTTCTCTACATATGATATATATTTTAATATACTTTACAATATAGCAATGGTAAAAATAGTCACCATATGAATAATAAAAAAAATCTACTTACGAAGCAAATAAACTATTTGTAAAAGTAACTGCTGCTATAGCAACTAGAAAGAGCATTCATTTTTCGGAGAACGAAGAAAATTCTATACTCAGGATTTTAAAATATAAAGTAATTTTCATTATTGTTACACTCTCGATATACAGTACAATAAGTTGTCATGGTTACTTGTCAAAAATAGGATAAAACATCACAACGTAACAAGGAGTAAAAATACGCTATCCTCTAAACCCGTGATACCCACCTCCCTCCCCATCCATGAATGACAACGGACCGACCAGATACCGTGGTACTACCGCACCACTTCTTCATCGGTCAAAAATGCCATGTCGCGCAATAAAAGTAAACTTTGATGGTTTATTTTGAACAAAAACATGCAAAAAAGAAAGAGGGAAAAAATATTTCGTTAACACATGCACGAAGTAATTACAAAACCGTGGAAGAATTATGTATTAGATTCTGAAGAGTAGCATTTTTGTTAAGATAGCCGCAACACCGGATTGTTGTAAAATTATATTGACGCATTTCTCGGGTTAAACCCCCAGACTTGTATGATCCACTTTTAAGATTAATATCTGAACAGTATATGATATATATATTTTTGTGTAACCCTACATGGCAAGTTCGGTAAGGAAGATGCTTTTTATTCTATACCCTAAAGCGTAAACGACTGGTTATTCACAGAGTAGACTCCTCAAAAAAAAAAAAAAAAAAAAAAAACATATAAAATACCCAAATTGACTGGGTGCACAAAGTATACACCCTTCAAGAAACGTATATTTATTCTCCCTCTTGTTGCAGCTGGTATCGGTGGTAATATTGACTACGCTCGTTGCAATCGTCTCGCAACATTTGTATGATGAATGTACGACCGGCCACTTAACCCACTATACACCATCGTAACTTTTTTTTCTTTTTTTCAATCTAGAATATATACTTTTGATGTTTTCCCTGCGACCATTTCCAAAGATTTTCTCCCTGTTCGTTAACTAAATTGGCCCCCGTGAAATGGTATGTTAATATTTGCCCCCGCGAGAGAGAGAGAGAGATTGATAACGGCGCCTTTTTACCGAGATTACACCAGCCGAAACCAATTCCTAATTTATGATCACACATTCGCTCGGTACATAAATCACAGCCGCGACTCCCAGATAGGAAGATAAATGACCTTCAGGTAAATAATCCACTTATTCCATTTCAGTGAGAATTTACGGAATAGTGGTAAACATCACTGCCAGGGGCTCCATTCTGTGTCGATACAAGGCTTCCGTTAGATTTAGATTTTTTTTTTTTTTTTTTTTTTTTTTTTTACTCGGAGCGATTTTTGAATTGGGCAGGTTTTCGAAGTAAACAACGTTTGATTGGATTGATTCTGGTGTGTCACGTATGGTTCACTTTATGCTTAGCTGAAAGGATTGCTCGATATATATTTTTTCAATATCTTTCCCGTTTTTTACCCTGTAAAAGAGATTAACAACAAACAAGAAGAATTAAAAATAAAGAAGGGAAAGTTCTTCGGACGCATTTAAATCAGCTCCGTAAGGGGGTAGGGCCTTCAGTGCACCTCGTGTGAGCACAGTAGGCATAATTTAGGTTCTTTGCAGCTTACCTTCGCCCAACTACCTGCAACCCCTAACGTTCCTTGTACTGTACCTCCATCCGTATTCTCTTTCTTTCGTCTTACTTTCCACCCTTTCCCAGCAATGATTTCATAGTGCAAATACGGGATTTCCCTCTTGATACCCTTCAAACTTTTACTGTCAACTTCCGTTTCAGCGCTGAATGACTTCATGGTCCCAATGCTTGGCCTTTGACCTAAATTTTATTTTCAATTCATTGAAGTCAGACATAAGATTTTCTGAAGATATGCTATGGCTATGCCCTATGCGATTCCTTTATTCATTTTTAATTTGAAATATTCGCAATCCACGGTATGTTACCATTTTAGCAATCTGGTATGATGATTATTATAATTGTCTGTGCATAATTTACATTTAGGGATTCATTAAGTGCCTCATAGTCAGAAAAGATGTCATTCAATCACAATTGACCCTACGTCCTATTTCCTTTATTTTTGGCACTTAACAGCAATGCAAACCTAAGGCACCCATCTGAAATTCACAATTCGTCACCAAACCAGTCACTCTCTTAATGTGTATACATACATACATACATACATACATACATACATACATACATATATATATATATATATATATATATATATATAATATATATATATATATACACACACACACACACACACACACACACACACATATATATATATATATATATATATATATATAGATATATATATCTATATATCTTATATATATAATATGTATATATATATATATATATAGATAAATAGAATATATATATATATATATATATATATATATATATAAATATATATATATATATATATATAATAGATAGATAGATATATATTTTATATATATATTATATATATATATATATATATATATATATATATACATATCCTATATATCATATCTATATATATATATATATATATATATATATATATATATATATATATATATATATATATATATATATATATATATATATTTTATATATATATATATATATATATATATATATATATATTTCAGATGCTTACGTTTACATTGCTGTTAAGTGCCAAAAATAAAGGAAATAGGCCGTAGGGTCAATTGTGATTGAATGATATCCTTTCTGAGTGAGTCTGTGTGTGTGTGTGTGTGCCTGTGTTTTTATGCGTATGTATATACGTGTCCGTTTAACATCCTTTGCGGTCATGTTACATGAAAGGGTTGGTTATAGTTCCAATCCCTTTTAAAATCTGGTACGCAACATTAACTCGACGCATACTTAGCTACTAAAAGCCTTTCCGGACAATTAATTTCTTTTTTTTTCTTATTCTGTAAATGAGTTCGTACTAAAATTTCCATTATGTCACAGAAACTCCCTTCACACCACATTACCCGTGAAAGAAGTAAACTGGCTGGAATTTTTCTTACGGAAAACTATAGAATGAAAAATATTCTTCCGGTGGTTGCCTCGTCACAGTATGAGCAGAAGAGAACTGAAAGTATTAGAATCCATTTAAAATCGCTTTTTCAACGTTTAATCGTGAATGTGTGTTCTTATTTTTATTTTATTTGTGGGCCTCGTCTTAGCATGAGCTGAAAAGAACTGAAAGTATTAGAATGCATTTAAAACCACATTTTCATCGTGAAATCATGCTCTTTTTTTATTGTCATTTAATGGCCTATCCATATCAAATAAACAGATAGCATATTTTAATCTGATTCCCTCGTGTAACTTAAGAAAGCGTGAAATATTTCCATAACTCGCTGCTGAATTTTACAATATTTACTTTCATTTTCTCTCGTAATATTTTTAAGCAAAGGCATTTAATTAAGCAGAGGCTCAACGTAAAATTTGGTCTGAAACGTAAACCTTGGAGAATTTTGTTGCACATAGTGATTACGATGTTTGTTGTTGTTTTAGATTTAGCTGGCCTTATGCCTGCACGGGCTCTTGGTCCTAGAACAGCCCGTGCGAAACGAAGCCATCCCTGGAAACGGGCTCATTTTCAAAATATCATGAAATCACATTTAAACGATGTTTTAATCGTTGCATTAAAATTTCCCCTAAATTGGTGATTTCAGCACCATATTCGATAGTTTTCTCGAACACTATTCTTAGTTAAACTATAAATCTTCTCACCTCCTCTATAAAGAATCATTTCGCAATTTATCGCTTGTCATATCTTTAACAGTTTGATGCTGGAAGAATTTGAAATGCAATTTAACGATAACTTTTATGTAACAGAAAGTTCCGAAATACCTAATTAACCCTTTGATGGTTTGACTTGAAGCTTCGCGGGTTATCGCCTTTTGGGCGTCCTACTTTTATATTAAAAAAATACATATTATTTTTGCTTTGAATAAGCTACAGTACATAGTGGAGAATCACAGATCTTTATGAAAATATCTGTGGGCCTGGGAGTCCATTAAATGGACTTATTCTCAAGTGACAGAACCAGTGGAGAAAATCATGAGATTCTGGAATATGTATTGATCAAATATGAGCAATGCAACATTGGTACGTTATCGATTTTACTTGAATTATAAATACAAATAGCTAAATAAGGGGAGAGAGAGAGAGAGAGAGAGAGAGACTCAACCCTAAAGTAATTTTAAGGGTAATTCCCTTCTAATTATTGAACTACGATCCGGTAATTTCGTCAAACTTTAAACTTTTAATGTTTTTTTTTCTAGTTCAGTGGGAATTTTTCCCTGTCCTCTCATGTAACTTCTCGAACTTTTGTCTTCTAAATGATTTTCCGGGACACTTGATGGGCGAGAGGTAGAGGGTCTTTTCTTTTATTTATTTTTTTTTTTTTGTATGGTAGCCCTCACTGGCAACCGGTTTGTCTGTCCTGTGATCTTACCCTCAGTAATATGGTCGCCTCTAAACGCTGCCAGTATAAAAAGTCAAAGATCATTTCCACGAAGCTGTAAATAATTACCTTGGGGGAATAAAAAACTGGTTTATTTTGATATTAAATGATATTATATATATATATATGTGTGTGTGTGTGTGTGTGTGTGTGTATATATATTATATATATATATATATATATATATATATATATATATATATATATATATATATAAGAAAAGCAGCCCATAAAAACGCCAAAATATAGAAAGTAAGTACTATAATTTAGAGACTGGTGTCTCTTTCTTCTTGTAGGTAACGAATGAGAAAAGTTACAGAAAAGGGGGTATTTATACCAAGAGATCCATCCGTAAGCAGCAAGTTTTACTAAGTCCCCCCTGCTGATAATTCCTCTTTAATCTTCTTAAGCGTTGGTTGAAGGAAGATTTTATCTATGATATCTGAATCCCAAGCGCCCTTTGAGATGTTCATTGCCTGTCTTTGTTTACTCAAGACTGACTGTTTCATCTAGCTTTTGTAGTGACATTTGCTGCTATAAATTATATGTGACAAATTCCAGTTTATGTTTTGGTTATGGTCATTTATAGAAATAGCTGAGCTCTGTTTTCCTTCCTAAGTGACCGTTTATGTTGTATTAATCTCTGGGGAAGTGATTTGCTTGTAAAACTGATGTAAGATTGGTCACAGCCCAGGCACGGGATTTCATATACAAAATCCCATGCCTGGACTGGGACCAATTTTACATCTTTTTTGTTTCTCTTGAGTGAAGTTTCTTCTATATGACTTGTTTTCTACAAAATCTCTTATGGCATATTGCATCCACATTCTGATATATAAGATATATTTTATTTTCCTAATTGAGAGGGAAGAGTTGCTGCTAGTTTTATGAGTTTTTTTTACGTGCCGCAATATATGCGGCTTACTGTTTTATTTATTATGACAATTAAATTCAAAAACTAGTCCGCTGTAGAGATTTGGTCATTGAAGAAGACAGGAAATTTAAATATTTATATTTAACTTGAACTCCACCGCTCGCTTAACCTCGGGGTAAAATTATTCCAGTTTTCGTGAAACGAAATTAAAAAAAAATGTTTTTCCGTCTTCTCATATTTCATCTTTGGGCTCGAGTAACCTGATACGACAGAGATCCAGCGATCTCTAAACAATGCTGATAACTATCTCTCTCTCTCTCTCTCTCTCTCTCTCTCTCTCTCTCTCTCTCTCTCTCTC